>NW_026511765.1:0-14219 GCF_027579735.1 Bombina bombina
TTCTTATATTTACACTTGTGGCCTCCCGGTTTCAAGACTGAATGTATTGGGGAGCAATCCACACTATGGTAAGCTTCCTTTGGGCCCTGGTTGTGAGTTGAGTCTGCTCAAATAATGTTAAGTAGGTCCCTCTATTCCTGAGGTTTTATAACTTACAGCGTGTATGGGAGATTGGAAACGAGGAGTGGGGGTCTGGTTAAAGATGGCGCTTATTTTCACGCCTAAATAATGTTTCTCTTTGGGTATCTTTTAATGCCCCTTCCCCTCCACTCTTGAGCCCTGTTGCCTCTCTTACTCACAGGCTGTTCTATTTGCCCAGCGATGCTGTGTTCTCGCTCTGTGACGCAGGTTACTGCCGTGTTCCGCCGTCCGGCGTTTCTCTATTTTGCCCTCCGGCGTGGAGCTAGATGACGACTCCTTGCTCTATTTGGGTTCCGACAGCTACCAGGAACCGATGCTGTCAAGGATACGAGCAGTGGGGCACTTTTAGAGGTACTTTATTCCTCTTTTCTTGCTGGCTTCAGTGCGTCCTGCTGGTGTGCCCGCCCGCCCACCGGAAGTCATCAGTGGTCATATATTTTTATTAGCTTTTTTTTCACACAAACACTGCCCTTTTGCTATTTGGAGGGAAAACGCCTGACGCAGAGTCGCTGTGGGATGATTAAGGGTCTGATTTAAACAAAATATCAGATGTTACATTTAGCAAAAATTCCAAAAAAGAATAAGGTTTCCCTGTGCCTGCTTTTTTTGTATAGCACATACGCATTATACACTTCGGTCTGCATAATGTTAAATGCTACTTTTTTGTACTAGGTTCTTGTCTCTTTGAATTAGATATGACTGCAGGCACCGGTCAGCTAAATCTACCCCCCCTATGTTTTTGTTGTACTCAAAGCGCGCACACACACAGTGACACACTGATCTGCCTTCCTCTATCTCTCAGATTGCAGTGAGGGAACCGAGGAAGCAGATACACTTGTAACAGCCAGTGATCCCACTCATTCGCTGTTAGTGTTGCAGGGGACGATCGATACACCTCCTGCGTGCTGATTGGATCCTGGGGAATTGCCTGAGGTGCTAGGCAGGTCCCCCAACCGGATCCAGCATGGAGAAGGAAATGGAGGGGGCACAGGACACAGAAACCGTTCTTTTCTGTCCTAACGGCGCTAAAGCCCGGTGTAGTTAGGGCAGAGTAGAACGTCGCAATGGCGTTAAAAGGTTAAAAACTTAGTCCCAGTCACAAGGGATGACTTATTATAAAACTGTAGAAAACTGCGTTTCTTTTACAAGATATGACGAGTCCACGGATTTCATCCTTATGGGATATCACCTCCTGGTCAGCAGGAGGAGGCAAAGAGCACCACAGCAGAGCTTTATATATAGCTCCTCCCTTCCCTCCCACTCCAATCATTCTCTTTGCCTGTGTTAGTGATAGGATGGAGGTAATTGGATTGATGGTGGCGGCAATGGACATCATTCTGTTTGCTCGTTTTCATCTCAGGCCTCTACAACTGAGCATGCTCAGACAGTGGAATGGAGATTATGCAAGTTTGTCTCCTCGGATAGATCTAGATCAGGAGACAAGAGAGACTCCTCTTTGGTGGTTGTCGCAGGATCATCTGTTCCAAGGGACGTGCTTCCGCAGATCCTCATGGGTGATAGTGACAATGGACGCCAGTCTGCTAGGATGGGGTGCAGTCTGGAATTCCCTGAAGGCTCAGGGTGTGTGGACTCTGAGTCTCTACTTCCAATCAATGTTCTGGAGTTGAGGGCAATATTCAATGCTCTTCAGGCTTGGCCTCAGTTGGTTTCGGCCAAATTCATCCGATTTCAGTCGGACAACGTCACGACTGTGGCTTACATCAATCATCAGGGAGGAACGAGGAGTTCCTTAGCGATGACAGAAGTATCCAAGATAATTCAGTGGGCGGAGGCTCACTCTTGTTATCTGTCGGCAATCTACATCCTAGGAGTGTACAACTGCAAAGCGGATTTTTTGAGCAGACAGTCGTTTCATCCGGGGGAATGGGAACTCCATCCGGAGGTCTTTGCCACTCTGATTCTCAGATGGGGCAGACCGGAGCTGGATCTCATGGCATCTCGTCAGAATGCGATGTTCCCGAGATACGGATCCAGGTCCAGGGATCCTCAGGCCGAACTGATAGATGCCTTGGCAGTGCCTTGGTCGTTCAACCTAGTTTTTGTGTTTCCACCGTTTACTCTCCTTCCCCGGGTGATTGCTCGGATCAAACAGGAGAGGGCTTCAGTGATTCTCATCGCTCCTGCGTGGCCTCGCAGGACTTGGTATGCCGATCTAGTGGACATGTCCTCTTTGCCACCCTGGAAGCTTCCATTGAGGCAGGACCTTCTCATTCAGGGACCCTTCCATCATCCGAATCCAATTTCTCTACAGCTGACTGCTTGGAGATTGAACGCTTGATTTTATCTAAGCGAGGGTTCTCTGATTCGGTCATTGATACTTTGATTCAGGCACATAAGCCTGTTACTAGAAAGATTTTACCATAAGATATAGCGTAAATATCTTTATTGGTGCGAATCCAAGGGCTACTTGGATTCTCCGGATGTTCAATCTTTTTGTCAGGCTCTGACTAGGATCAGGGCCGTATTTAGACCTATTACTCCTCCTCGGAGTTTGAATTTAGTTCTTATGGTTCGTCAAGGGGTTCCGTGTGAACCTATGCATTCCATAGATATGAAGTTGTTATCTTGGAAATTTTTTATTTCTTCTGCTCGCAGAGTTTCTGAGCTTTCGGCTCTACAATGTGATTCTCCTTACCTTATTTTTCATTCCGATAAGGTAGTGTTACATACCAAACCTGGTTTTCTTCCTAAGGTTGTTTCCAACAAAAATATTAATCAGGAAATTATTGTTCCTTCATTGTGTCCCAATCCTCCTTCTAAGAAGGAGCGTCTGTTACATAACTTGGACGTGGTCGATGCCCTGAAGTTTTTACTTGCAGGCGACTAAAGAATTTCGTCAATCATCATCTTCATTATTTGTTGTTCTTTCCGGAACAGGTAGGGGTCAGAAAGCTACGGCTACCTCCCTTTCTTTTTGGCTGAAGAGAATCATCCATTTTGCATACGAGACTGCTGGACAGCAGCCTCCTGAAAGAATTACGGCTCATTCTACTAGGGCTGTGGCTTCCTCATGGGCATTTAAACATGATGCTTCTGTTGAACAGATTTGCAAGGCTGCAACTTGGTCGTCTCTTCACACTTTTTCCAAATGTTATCAATTTGATACTTTTGCCTCGTCCGAGGCTGTTTTTGGGGGAGAGGTTCTTCAAGCAGTGGTGCCTTCGGTTTAGATTCCTGTCTTGTCCCTCCTTTTCATCCGTGTCCTATAGCTTTGGTATTGTATCCTATAAGTAAGGATGAAATCCGTGGACTCGTCATATGTTGTAAAAGAAAAGGAAATTTATGCTTACCTGATAAATTTATTTCTTTTACGATACGACGAGTCCACAGCCCTCCCTGTCATTTTCTAAGACAGGTCTTTATATTTGTTAAACTTCAGTCACCTCTGCACCTTGGCTTTTCCTTTCTCTTCCTAACTTCGGTCAAATGACTGGAGTGGGAGGGAAGGGAGGAGCTATATATACAGCTCTGCTGTAGTGCTCTTTGCCTCCTCCTGCTGACCAGGAGGCGATATCCCATAAGTAAGGATGAAATCCGTGGACTCGTCATATCGTAAAAGAAATACATTTATCAGGTAAGCATAAATTTCCTTTTTATTCCCTCGCCATTTAAGTAGGGTATCACAAGAAAGCCCTGTTTCTTATTTTTTTATTTTTAACTATATTAAATATAGGGTTGCCAACTTTTTTTTTTGCTGAAAATAAGGGAGACTAAAGAATCAATAAATTTAATGTAGGAAATCGACAAATTTATGCAGTAGTTACTGGGTCGGGGGGATTATACAGTTTGGTACGACAACATTCTTACAAATCCTCTTTATTCACACAGTCTGTTTTAACAAATTAAACAACTTTCTGCAAATCTGTTAATTTCTCATTTATGGCACAATGGTAGTAAAGACATTAACAGTCAGAGCAGAAATACCAAAATGGCTTCTGTTAAAGGGACACTCAAGTCAAAATAATCTTTTAGGATTCAAAAAGAGCAGCAGTTTTTAGACCCTTTCCAATGTACTTTATCAGATTTTGTCTTTTTTATATTCACACTTTCTGTGGAACAATCCTACTGAGCATGTGCACAAGCTCACAGGGTATACATATACTAGTCTGTATCATGTGACAGACATCAGCCAATCACACAGGGCCGGAAAAAGGGAGAAAAACTAAATTTTGTCAGAAAAAGAATCTACTGCTTATTTGAAATTCAGAGTAGGTGTTAATGTAATTCTCTTATGCACTCGTTAATTATTTAATTCTACTGCATTGAGTGGTTCTTTTAACACACGAAACCGGGAAAAACCTCTATCCTTTAGGGGTTGAATCTGCTGCTGGAGTGTTTAAACATTATTCATTGGTTGCTGCCATATGTGAGCTCTGTGGTTTTAATATTGCCCCTACTGACATAAAAGGGACATTTTAATAAATGCATAGATAAAATGTGCAACTTTTGTGCATTTAGTGTCTTTTAAACAGGTCTAAACTCTTTCACTGGCTCTACACAAATTCATATAAAACTCTTGCATTCTTGTCTGTAATTTAATGCTAAATGTTTAGCTTTTTCATTTTGTTTCGGTGTTAACTAGTCTTTTTTATAGTACCGACAGATAGAGAACATTTCACTGGGTACCGTTGGTTATGATAAAGATGGCAGAACAAAAGGCTTGAAAATCTGTAAACAACACTACCAGCGTGGTTCTATCCATCCCTTTAATGATACATTTTACATAGATCCTACTGTTGAAACAGGTATGTGTAGACGTACAATTCTTTTTGTCATTTTAGAACAGTAATGAATGAAAATTCCCTGCAGCTCATTTTACAATTAGCAACAATGTTGCAGTCTCTGTGTAAATAAGCCAGGAGAGATTTCCAAAACGCACAGCAGACAGTCACTGCAGCTGACGCGTTTCCTGCCTCAAGGGCACTTCATCAGAGCTGGGAAACGAGTGTTAGCAGCTGTTAAATCACAAAAGGAGGTGGTCACTTCATCCAATCACAATACATAGTGAGTATCTTAACCAATTAACCTATTCACAGCCTCCATTAGAATGAACATATTAGTACATATAAACTTAAATATATACAAGATTCACTTAACCCTTTCGTGACTGGGTTAAAGTGTCTGCATCGGAACAACTGATTTCAATTATTGGATCGCGTCTGGGGGGGCGTCCCTACAACCCTAGGAACGCCCTCCAGACCGCGATCAAATCCAGAAAGTACAGAAGGCTTCAGGACAGCCGTTGGCTATGACGTTCTATTCTGTCATAATGGCTCTAAAGCCCAGTGTAATTATGACGGAATAGAATGGCATAACGGCATTAAAAGGTTAACAAACTATAAAACACTTTTAAAACATGTAAACCTAATATTTAATATGGGAACATGTATGCAAAACTTATACTTCATATTGCTGTATAAAGAGTAAACCTGATGTATCTTAAACATTAGGTGACACAATTCACAAAAAACAAATAACCTAAAAAGTGGCTATCTCATTAATATGTATAGAAGGTAAATGCAAACTATTACCATAAGAAAGAGAATACATCCAGTACAGATACAGTATTACTTGCATAATTTACGTTGATACACAATCTAACTTCTATCAATAAAGAGTTTAACAACGCTAATTTTATTAATCCCTGAAGGAAATCTAGTTTTAAGAGTATAGAGCCAAAAAAATTATTTCCTGCGGAGAGCCAGATATTGGTCACCTCCCCTAACACCTAATGTAACTTGTTCAATGCCTTGATATCTGAAGATATCTCCGTTACCAACATGTTGAGAAATCTTTTGCCACTGGTGTCTTAGGGGCTTCGGCCTCTAAAGACAGTAAATGTTCCCTGATCCTGTCTCTTAAAAACCTGGAAGTGAGTCCTACATACTGAAATTTTGCAACACATACATGTGATAAGATAAATGACAAATGTAGCATCACAGTTAATCTGATCTCTGATTTTATAAGACTTCCCTGTATTGGTAGAAGTGAAGCTGTCACCAACTAAGTCATAGTCACAGCATTTGCATGGCTTACCTCCACATTTATAGAATCCAGCTCTCTTAGATAGCCAGTTGCTTCTGCTGTTACTTATTAGAATTAGTATTTGACCCAAACATTTTTGTTACCTTATCTCCTATAGTCTCTGATCTACGGGAGATCAAATTACAATGTGTAGAAATAGTCTGCAAATCCTTATCACTCTCCAGTATGGGCATTCTTTTCCTGAAAATGTTAGATGTCATTAAATTGTCTACTATACATGGTAATAAAATTGATACCTCCTCGCTCAGTGTTCTTTTTCATATCTTTAAGTAGACTTTCTCTGTTGAAGCCAGATAGCTGCTCTGATAATATTTTCAATGTTTGAGAATTATAGCCCCTATCAGTTAATCGTTCTGTTTAATCATTAGCATGTTTCCAGTAATCTTCTAAGCTAGTGCAGTTGCGTCTCAGCATTATATACTGACCTCTCTTTAAATGTTGAGGCCGGTGTAGTGAATCTGCTCTGAGAATGGTGTTGCCTGTAACTTCTTTCCTATAATCCTATGTGACCACTCTTTCTTCTACATGATTATTAAGGACATCTAAGTATGGCATCTTAGTTTTGGAAGAGTTAAAGGTAAATCTCAAATTACCAGTGTTATCATTTAGATGACCCAGGAAGCTGTCAAGTTCTTCCATAGTTCCTTCCCATACTATTAACACGTGATCTATAAATCTGGTGTAGAATTTGATATTATTCTTAAAGATGTTATGATCACTAAATATCAACCTTAGCTCAAAGTTAGCATTTTACAATTAATACGATCTGGACATTAAGGGGACATGTTACTCAAACAGTTTTATATTAACTATATGAAAAGCAAGCAGTTAAACTTTTTTCGTGATTCAGATAGAGCATGCAATTTTAAGCAACTTTCTAATTTACTCCTATTATTTTTTCTTCGTTCTGTTGCTATCTTTATTTGAAAAAGAAAGCCCAGAACACTGGACAGCACTTGTTTATTGGTGGATGAATTTATCCACCAATCGACAAGAACAACCCAGGTTCTTCATCAAAAATGGGCCGGCATCTAAACTTACATTCTTGCTTTTCAAATAAAAATACCAAGAGAATGAAGAACATTTGATAAAAGGAGTAAATTAGAAAGTTGCTTAAAATTGCATGCTCTCCGAATCACAAAAGAAAAAATTTGGGTTCTGTGGCCCTTTAAGGAAAAGATGTTTAACTTTAAGGTGAAATTTACAGGAAGCGCATCAGTTGTACAGTTGCTCCTGGGGCTCCACTAATCATTGGCTGTTAGTGACCACTCCCACTAAAACTAAACACAATTGGTTTATTCCGCACATGGCATCCATTTTATATATATATTTTTTTTTAAAGAAACAAAAAAAAGCAAAAGCAAAGCCTTGCAATGCATTTGTGACAGACCCTTTTGTTATCAGCCATTTCACATCCTTTTAATGAATACAATGACGACGATGATGATAACTTTGTTGTTTTTAGTCATCTGTATAATTTGGATGGATATATTTATTTTTGTTTGAGCTGCCAAAATTTGGAACAAATTGTTTCTAAACCTATTTCACCTGTAAATTCATCCTGTTTCTGTTTTTCATATAATTTTTATTTTTTTATTTTCTTGACAGCAGAAAAACATAATGGAGGTGTTTGTTTTGTTTTTGTTAATTTATGAAAAATATGTACTTAAACATTGCCACTATGAGGCCCACAATTTCTTTTCAGACGGAAGGTCTTGGGGGTTTCTAGGGAGCTGAGATCAAGAGGTTTAAATAAGCGCTGAAGGTTTTTAAATCGAATTTTTGGATATTTACAGTCTCCAGCTTTTATTTATGTAGCTTCTAAAGTTCTTAGTGTTGTTAATCTTCTTCAAAACAAATTAGCTGCAGCAAAAGCTCTTAAACAAGCTATATTCAAAGCTACCCACTACCCACAAGTAATTTCTTATGCCGGTCATACAAACTGGTGTAAATGAATACAAAGGCAGCAGCAAATGTAAAGTTAAAGGGACAGTCCAACACCAAAAATGTTATTGTTTAAAAAGATAGATAATGCCTTTACTACCCATCTCCCCAGCCCTGCACAACCAACATTGTTATATTAGTATACTTATAATATTTAAACCTCTAAATGTCTGCCTTTTTTCTAAGCCACTACAGAGAGCCTCTTATCACATGCTTTATTTGCTTTTCACAACAGGAGATTGCTAGATTCATGTGTGCCATATTAGATAACATTGTGCTCTCTCCCGTGGAGTTGTGCAGGGCACAGTACTAATTGGCTAAATGCAAGTCAATAGATAATGAATAAATAGCCATGTGATCAGGGGGCTGTCAACAGAGGCTTAGATACAAGGTAATCAGAGGTTAAAAATATATCAATATAACCATGTTTGTTATACAAAACTGGGGAATGGGTAATAAAGGGATTATATATAATTTTTAAACAATAAAAGTGTTGGAGTTGACTGTCCCTTTAACATAATTTGATTTGAATAAAGAGTTTAAAACCAAGATCTTTTTAGCTTCTATATCCGCTGGTGGTTTCATCAGGTATGATGCCCTTTTTCTTTGTTCTAGAGAGATTGATTGCTTGGTTTGCTTTTACTCTGTTGGCTGTTGAGCAAAATAGACTAATTTTTCAAATGTTGCAAAACATTTTGCCTATCCCTAACAAACTAATTTGAACACATTAGTTTGTTCATTTCAAATGTTTCTACAGAGTTCTAACATCCGTTTAATATAATGGTATTTTTAAAGGGACAGTCTACACCAGAATTTTTATTGTTTAAAAGATAGATAATCCCTTTATTACCCATTCCCCAATTTTGCATAACCAACACAGTTATAATAATCTATTTTTAACCTCTGTGATTATCTTGTATCTAAGCCTCTGCAAACTGCCCCTTTATTTCAGTTCTTTTAAAAGGACTTGCAGTTTAGCCAATTCACTGCCTGCTCCCAGATAACTTCACCTGCACAAGCACAGTGTTATCTATATGAAAATACTGTGAACTAACACCCTCTAGTGGTGAAAAAACTGTTCAAATGCATTCTGAAAAGAGGTGGTCTTCAAGGTCTAAGAAATTAGCATATGAACCTCCTAGATTAAGCTTTCAACTAAGAATACCAAGAGAACAAAGCAAAATTGGTGATAAAAGTAAATTGGAAAATTGTTTAAAATTACATGCTCTATCTGAATCATGAAAGTTTATTTTGGCCTAGACTGTCCCTTTAATGCTATCTTTAAAGGTAATATTTGATTCTAATTTTTCTAATTAGATTCAAATTATGCAGTTAAATTTTTTTTTTAATCAATATATTTTTAATAGTACTTCTAATGCTCTCTTTAAACTTAATATTTAAATTATGCAAAATTTAAAATTTAAAAATAGAATAAATGTATTTGTATCTATTATAAATCGTGTTACTAAATTCCCCTACGACATGAAGTATTGCATTTCTGAATCTTATTCGTTAAATCGAATGTTACATTTGAAATTTCCAATGTGGATATTCGATTTAATTACGAACATTCGAAAGCCGGAAAGAACATTTGATTTCTGAATTTTAATGGATTTTCGTTCTCAATATTTTTTTTGGTCCAAAACGAATGTCCACAGGACCATACGTTCTACCAAACAAATTGCACTTTCAGCACATTCGCCCATTCCTACTATTTGTACCCTGAATTCTTGGAAAAGGCAAAATTGTTACTTTTCTTATTTCCACTGCCAATTGGCTGTCTAATTACTAGACGTCTTCTCTACATACTACAATCACCGCTATATTAGACAAAAATAATGCTCTAGAGCCATTTCCTATGACATTTGACCTAGCTCCTTCTCTAATCACAGCCTTTCAGTCTTTTCTTCCACCTGGTTTCTTGTGCATTCTAACTGTGCGAGCCATATATCAAGAATATATATATACTGAATATATATATATATATATATATATATATATATATATATATATATATATATATTATATATATATATATATATATATATTATATATATATATATATATATATATATATATATATATACACAACGTCCACAGAATGCAGGCACTCACTGGTCTTGTTAAAATGTAACAATTTATTTAGAAATCATTAAAAAGACATAACGTTTCGGCACCAATATGTGCCTTTGTCAAATGTCAACATGTAACCAAACGAATATACAGCACACTTAAAATCAATATGACACACAGTTAAATACATACCCCTTTTAAGAAGGATGTAAGCAAACTATTGCCGCCATGCCTCCACTCACGTCTTCCCATCAATGGCAATGACGTCACGTACGCACGCTACGTGCCTAGCGTGATGACGCATGGCACGGCGGTGCCATAGCGACGTCGGGAAGGCCACATGCGTCAGAGTGGGGAGTGACTTAGTCACGCATATAGACTACTATCAGAGATTTCTGTGTATAATTGTTGCTAACAGCAACCAAAGCAATCCACAATATGTAAAGCGTGTTAAGAATTTGGCATAGCGGTTTATAGACAAACCATTAATAATGTTTAGAAACATATTATTACCTGGCATATTAGTACGTAATCTGTTAGAATGATTAGATCTAATGTGTGATTTCTAGATACAAAAAACTGTCAAACTCAGAAAAAGATCAATCTAAGGGCCATCCTTAAAGAATGGGTACGAAATGCCAGAATAGACAGTAAAGAACATCAGCACAGGAAGAGACAAGGCATCTTGCCATTACTATACATAGTACATATTGCAGATGAGGACTAACGAAAACCAACAGTATTAAATGTATCATTATTGGATTTGTAACCCCCTGGTGCACCGCCATTAATGGATGTAGCAAAAAACATAAATCAAAATCAGGAGGCCTTTAGACCAACTGGCCGAGTGCGAATACTTATGTCCAAAATTAAAAAGAGGCGCAACCCTACATCCTATCTATAAGTCTGGATCATCGATTCCTTCACTTCACAATGGGCCTCATGGCTGGCCATTTGAGTGAAAAGGAATGCATTTCTCACTACTGACTTATCGGCTTGTGCCCACACTATAACCTTTCTCCCAAAGGTCCATAAGACCTTGGTGAACCCACCGGGCAGGCCTATTGTATCTGCCCGGAGGGTCTATACTTACCCAACATAGCAATTCTATATTGACCTCACATCTTCAGAATGTGGTTAAGAAAAAAAAAAAAAAACCACAGATGCTATATTTCAGGAGACTTCACCGAAGTCTTTTTGAAAATCCTGAGGAGATTACTCTTATCTTCAACCGGATGACATCTGGGGTCACCATGGATGTTGACAGCCTCATACAACGGTGATTCCCCAAGTGGGTTGGGGTGGAGGCGTGTCAGGTCCATGGTGACAGGTAATGCCAATTACCTTGGACCATCTATTGAATTCCTCTGCACATTGTTATCATTTTGTTTGGACAAAAATTATTTTAAGTTTGAGGAAAGTTATTATTTACAGATTTCAGGGACTGCCATGGGTTCGAATGTGGCACCCACTTACGCCAATATCTTCATGGCATGGTATGAACGTGAACTCATGAAGCCTTTTGAGAACCCCATGGTGAAATATTATACACGCTATATTGATGACGTGTTTCTCATCTGGAGGGGTAGTGAATCATCTTTGCGTGAGTGGGTGTCACATTTGAACCTTATGGAGTCTCCTATACGTTTTAAGCTCGAATTTGATTTAAATTGTGTACATTTTCTTGAATTGAATGTGTTCAAGGTGGATGAATCAGGCAAATTGCGGTTCGGTACATCCTTGTACACTAAACCCACGGACCGCAACTCCTTATTAGATGCCAGAAGCTTCCACCCTGCACAACAAAAACAAGGTGTCATCACTTCCCAGCTCACCAGAGTCTTGAGAAATAATAGTGAGCTATCATTACGGACCACTCAGTTGGAGGAGATGGGCAAAAAATTGAGTAACAGAGGGTATGCCAGGGCTGAAATTATCAAGACACAAGAGAGGCTGTGTATGGATGGCCCCAAAGAACAGTGCAAAACCAAACGCGAACAGCTAAACCTGGTCACCACCTATACACCTGGTAATGAAAAGTTGACAGGAGCAGTGCGTAAACACTGGCCGGTCGTGGAGACTGATCCAACGCTACCTTTTCGGAATATGCCACCTCCGCGATTGGTCTATCGCAGAGCCAAAAATCTCAGGGACCATTTAGTTAAATCGGATCCTATTAAACACTACCACAAGGAATCGTGGCTTAAAACCTCCAAAATGGGATGTTTTCCCTGTGGCAATTGCACCACATGCAATAGCATGATCCGGGGTAATTCGTTCCAGCACCCACATTCAAACAAGAGGTACAAAATTAACCATCGTCTGAGTTGCATGAGTAACTTTGTAATATACATGCTGATTTGCCCTTGTTCCAGCGTGTATGTGGGTAAGACGATCACCCCCTTCCGTGACAGGATGGCAAACCATCGGTGCGCAATTCGTGCTGCATTGAAGTCTGGCGAATCAGATCAGCCAGTGGCACGCCACTGCGTGGCTTTGAAACACTCCGTGTCAAGTATAAGGTCCATGTTAATTGATCATATCCCCCCCATGCCAAGAGGGGGTGATAGGGCCAATAGACTGCTCCAGCTTGAAAGCAGGTGGATCCACAGGTTGGACACATTGGTACCTAAAGGCCTCAACACCTCACTGGACTTTAGCCCATTCTATTAACATCACACTGAAGAGTCATTGCCCTGGACTTATCTAAAATGATAGCTCACTATTCACTAAAAAGTTTCTATCCGTACCCCAGGGTGGTATGAGGTTATAATGTATATGTAATTGGACATACATGTATCTGATTTTCATTATGTTTTTTGCTACATCCATTAATGGCGTGCACCAGGGGTTACAAATCCAATAATGATACATTTAATACTGTTGGTTTTCGTTAGTCCTCATCTGCAATATGTACTATGTATAGTAATGGCAAGATGCCTTGTCTCTTCCTGTGCTGATGTTCTTTACTGTCTATTCTGGCATTTCGTACCCATTCTTTAAGGATGGCCCTTAGATTGATCTTTTTCTGAGTTTGACAGTTTTTTGTATCTAGAAATCACACATTAGATCTAATCATCTAACAGATTACGTACTAATATGCCAGGTAATAATATGTTTCTAAACATTATTAATGGTTTGTCTATAAACCGCTATGCCCAAATTCTTAACACGCTTTACATATTGTGGATTGCTTTGGTTGCTGTTAGCAACAATTATACACAGAAATCTCTGATAGTAGTCTATATGCGTGACTAAGTCACTCCCCACTCTGACGCGTGTGGCTTCCCGACGTCGCTATGGCAACGCCGTGCCATGCGTCATCACGCTAGGCACGTAGCGTGCGTACGTGACGTCATTGCCATTGATGGGAAGACGTGAGTGGAGGCATGGCGGCAATAGTTTGCTTACATCTTTAAAAGGGGTATGTTTTTAACTGTGTGTCATATTGATTTTAAGTGTGCTGTATATTCGTTTGGTTACATGTTGACATTTGACAAAGGCACATATTGGTGCCGAAACGTTATGTCTTTTTAATGATTTCTAAATAAATTGTTACATTTTAACAAGACCAGTGAGTGCCTGCATTCTGTGGACGTTGTGGATTATTTTCAGCAGAGCACCGTGGCATTCAACAAATGGTGAGATTGTGCTTTCCCTCTATGGAACTGTATGTATATATATATATATATATATATATATATATATATATATATATATATATATATTTCTTTCATGTAATTAGCAAGAGTCCATGAGCTAGTGACGTATGGGATATACATTCCTACCAGGAGGGGCAAAGTTTCCCAAACCTTAAAATGCCTATAAATACACCACACCCACAATTCAGTTTTCCAAACTTTGTAAAAAGGCTTGTTTGTTTTGCATTTTTTTCCCATTCCTGAAACTGTCATTTAAGGAATTTGATAATTTTGCTTTATATGTTTTTTTTTTTTTCTATTACATATTGCAAGATTTTCCATACACTGTTCCTG
>NW_026511765.1:14315-20742 GCF_027579735.1 Bombina bombina
AGACGAGAGGAGAGCGAGAGGAGAGCGAGAGGAGAGCGAGAGGAGAGCGAGAGGAGAGCGAGAGGAGAGCGAGAGGAGAGCAAGAGAGAGAAGAGAGCGAGAGAGAGGAAGAGAGAGGAAGAGAGCGAGAGAGAGGAGAGAGCGAGAGAGAGGAAGAGAGCGAGAGAGAGGAAGCGAGCGAGAGAGAGGAAGCGAGCGAGAGAGAGGAAGCGAGCGAGAGAGAGGAAGCGAGCGAGAGAGAGGAAGAGAGAGAGAGAGAGGAAGAGAGCGAGAGAGAGGAAGAGAGCGAGAGAGAGGAAGAGAGCGAGAGAGAGAGGAGAGAGAGCGAGAGAGAGAGAGAGCGAGAGAGAGAGAGAGAGGAGAGAGAGAGCGAGAGAGAGAGGAAGGGGGTGAGAGAGAGAGGAGAGAGGAGCGAGAGAGAGAGCGAGAGCGAGCGAGAGAGAGAGGAGAGGAGAGCGAGAGAGAGGAGAGTGAGAGCGAGAGAGAGGAGAGCGAGAGCGAGAGAGAGGAAGAGAGCGAGAGAGAGGAAGCGAGCGAGAGAGAGGAAGAGAGCGAGAGAGAGGAAGAGAGCGAGAGAGAGGAAGAGAGCGAGAGAGAGGAAGAGAGCGAGAGAGAGGAAGAGAGCGAGAGAGAGGAAGAGAGCGAGAGAGAGGAAGAGAGCGAGAGAGAGAGAGAGCGAGAGAGAGCGAGAGAGCGAGAGAGAGAGAGAGAGAGAGCGAGAGAGCGAGAGAGCGCGAGAGAGATAGAGAGAGCGAGAGAGCGAGAGAGATAGAGAGAGAGAGCGAGAGAGAGCGAGAGAGATAGAGAGGAGAGCAAGAGCGAGCGAGAGAGAGTGAGAGCGATAGAGAGGAGAGCAAGAGCGAGCGAGAGATAGAGAGGAGAGCAAGAGCGAGAGAGAGATAGAGAGAGCGAGGAGAGCGCGAGAGGAGAGTGAGAGCGAGAGAGAGGAAGAGAGAGAGAGAGCAAGAGCGCGAGAGCAAGAGCGAGAGGGAGGAGAGAGAGAGAAGAGAGAGCGAGAGAGGAGAGAGAGAGCGAGAGAGAGAGGGAGGAGAGCGAGAGAGAGAGAGGAGAGAGCGAGAGAGAGAGGGAGGAGAGCGAGAGAGAGAGAGAGAGGAGAGAGCGAGAGAGAGAGGAGAGCGAGAGAGAAGAGAGAGCGAGAGAGAGGAGAGAGCGAGAGAGAGGAGAGAGCGAGAGAGAGGAGAGAGCGAGAGAGAGAGAGAGCGAGAGAGAGGAGAGCGAGAGAGTGAGGAGAGCGAGAGAGTGAGAGAGAGAGAAGAGCGAGAGAAATAGAGAGGAGAGCGATAGAGATAGAGAGGAGAGCGAGAGCGATAGAGAGAGAGGAGAGCGAGAGAGATAGAGAGAGAGGAGAGAGCGAGAGAGATAGAGAGAGAGGAGAGAGCGAGAGAGAGAAGAGAGCGAGAGAGGAGAGAGAGCGAGAGAGAGGAAGAGAGCGAGAGAGAGGAGAGAGCGAGAGAGAGAGAGGAGAGAGCGCGAGAGAGAGAGAGAGCGCGAGAGAGAGGAGAGAGCGCGAGAGAGAGGAGAGAGAGAGAAGAGAGAGAGCGAGAGAGGAGAGAGGAGAGCGAGAGAGAGAGGGAGGAGAGCGAGAGAGAGGAAGAGAGCGAGAGAGAGGAAGAGAGCGAGAGAGAGGAAGAGAGCGAGAGCGAGCGAGAGCGAGAGCGAGAGAGAGAGAGAGAGAGAGAGAGCGAGAGAGAGCGAGAGAGCGAGAGAGATAGAGAGAGAGAGCGCGAGAGAGAGCGAGAGAGATAGAGAGAGCGAGAGCGAGCGAAAGAGAGTGAGAGCGATAGAGAGGAGAGCAAGAGCGAGCGAGAGATAGAGAGGAGAGCAAGAGCGAGAGAGAGATAGAGAGAGCGAGAGAGAGCGAGGAGAGCGAGGAGAGCGCGAGAGGAGAGTGAGAGCGAGAGAGAGGAAGAGAGAGAGAGAGCAAGAGCGCGAGAGCAAGAGCGAGAGGGAGGAGAGAGAGAGAAGAGAGAGAGCGAGAGAGGAGAGAGAGAGCGAGAGAGAGAGGAGAGGAGAGCGATAGAGAGGAGAGCGAGAGAGGAGAGAGCGAGAGAGAGAGAGGAGAGAGCGAGAGAGAGAGAGGAGAGCGAGAGAGCGAGAGGAGAGCGAGAGAGCGAGAGAGATAGAGAGAGGAGAGCAAGAGCGAGCGAGAGATAGAGAGGAGAGCAAGAGCGAGAGAGATATAGAGAGAGCGAGGAGAGCGCGAGAGGAGAGCGAGAGCGAGAGAGAGGGCAGAGCGAGAGAGAGAGGAGAGCGAGAGAGAGAGGAGAGCGAGAGAGAGAGAGAGGAGAGCGAGAGAAATAGAGAGGAGAGCGAGAGAGAGGGCAGAGCGAGAGAGAGAGGAGAGCGAGAGAGAGAGGAGAGCGAGAGAGAGAGAGAGGAGAGCGAGAGAAATAGAGAGGAGAGCGAGAGAGAGAGGAGAGCGAGAGAGAGAGGAGAGCGAGAGAGAGAGAGAGGAGAGCGAGAGAAATAGAGAGGAGAGCGAGAGAGATAGAGAGGAGAGCGAGAGCGATAGAGAGAGAGGAGAGCGATA
Source organism: Bombina bombina (assembly GCF_027579735.1). Classification (NCBI taxonomy): domain Eukaryota; kingdom Metazoa; phylum Chordata; class Amphibia; order Anura; family Bombinatoridae; genus Bombina; species Bombina bombina. The sequence continues at coordinate 16,867 of NW_026511765.1, forward strand.
GAGAGAGAGGAGAGCGAGAGAGATAGAGAGAGAGGAGAGCGAGAGAGATAGAGAGAGAGGAGAGCGAGAGAGATAGAGAGAGAGGAGAGCGAGAGAGATAGAGAGAGAGAGGAGAGCGAGAGAGATAGAGAGAGAGGAGAGCGAGAGAGATAGAGAGGAGAGCGAGAGCGATAGAGAGAGGAGAGCGAGAGCGATAGAGAGAGAGGAGAGCGAGAGAGATAGAGAGAGGAGAGCGAGAGAGATAGAGAGAGAGAGGAGAGCGAGAGAGGAGAGCGAGAGAGAGAGAGAGGAGAGTGAGAGCGATAGAGAGGAGAGAGATAGAGAGGAGAGAGATAGAGAGGAGAGAGAGCGATAGAGAGGAGAGCGATAGAGAGGAGAGAGAGCGATAGAGAGGAGAGCGATAGAGAGGAGAGAGAGCGATAGAGAGAAGAGAGATAGAGGAGAGCGAGAGCGATAGAGAGGAGAGAGATAGAGAGGACAGCGAGAGCGATAGAGAGGAGAGAGATAGAGAGGAGAGCGAGAGCGAGAGGAGAGAGAGAGAGAGGGGAGAGCGAGAGAGAGGGGAGAGCGAGAGAGAGGGGAGAGCGAGAGAGAGAGCGAGAGAGAGAGAGAGCGAGAGAGCGAGAGGAGAGCGAGAGAGAGGGAGGAGAGCGAGAGAGAGGAGAGAGATAGAGAGGAGAGCGAGAGCGATAGAGAGAGAGGAGAGCGAGAGGAGAGCGAGAGCGAGAGCGAGGAAGAGAGCGAGAGAGAGGAGAGAGAGGAGAGAGAGGAAGAGAGCGAGAGAGAGGAAGAGAGCGAGAGAGAGGAAGAGAGCGAGAGAGAGGAAGAGAGCGAGAGAGAGGAAGAGAGCGAGAGAGAGGAAGAGAGCGAGAGAGAGAGAGGAAGAGAGCGAGAGAGAGAGAGGAAGAGAGCGAGAGAGAGAGAGGAAGAGAGCGAGAGCGATAGAGAGGAGAGCGAGAGAGAGAGAGAGAGAGAGAGAGAGAGAGAGAGGAGAGCGATAGAGAGCGAGAGAGAGAGCGAGAGAGCGAGCGAGAGAGCGAGAGAGATAGAGATAGAGAGAGCGCGAGAGGAGAGTGAGAGCGAGAGAGAGGAAGAGAGAGAGCGAGAGCGCGAGAGCAAGAGCGAGAGGGAGGAGCGAGAGAGAGAGAGAAGAGAGAGAGCGAGAGAGAGGAGAGAGAGAGCGAGAGAGAGAGGGAGGAGAGAGCGAGAGAGAGAGAGGAGAGCGAGAGGAGAGCGAGAGAAATAGAGAGGAGAGCGAGAGCGATAGAGAGCGAGAGCGATAGAGAGAGAGAGGAGAGTGAGAGCGATAGAGAGGAGAGTGCGAGAGAGAGGGGAGAGCGAGAGAGAGGGGAGAGCGAGAGAGAGGGGAGAGCGAGAGAGAGAGGAGAGCGAGAGAGATAGAGAGTAGAGCAAGAGCGAGAGAGATAGAGCGAGAGAGATAGAGCGAGAGAAATAGCGAGGAGAGCGAGAGAGAGAGAGCGAGAGAGAGAGAGCGAGAGAAATAGCGAGGAGAGCGAGAGGAGAGAGAGCGAGAGAGAGGAAGAGAGCGAGAGAGAGAGGAAGAGAGCGAGAGAGAGAGGAAGAGAGCGAGAGAGAGAGGAAGAGAGCGAGAGAGAGAGGAAGAGAGCGAGAGAGAGAGGAAGAGAGCGAGAGAGAGAGGAAGAGAGCGAGAGAGAGAGGAAGAGAGAGAGAGAGAGAGGAAGAGAGAGAGAGAGGAAGAGAGAGAGAGAGGAAGAGAGCGAGAGAGCGAGGAAGAGAGCGAGAGAGCGAGGAAGAGAGCGAGAGAGCGAGGAAGAGAGCGAGAGAGCGAGGAGAGAGAGCGAGGAAGAGAGCGAGGAGAGAGAGCGAGAGAGCGAGGAGAGAGAGCGAGAGAGCGAGGAGAGAGAGCGAGAGAGCGAGGAGAGAGAGAGAGAGAGAGAGGAGAGAGAGCGAGAGAGAGGAGAGAGAGCGAGAGAGAGGAAGAGCGCGAGAGAGCGGAAGAGCGCGAGAGAGCGGAAGAGAGCGAGAGAGAGGAAGAGAGCGAGAGAGAGGAAGAGAGCGAGAGAGAGGAAGAGAGCGAGAGAGAGGAAGAGAGCGAGAGAGAGGAAGAGAGCGAGAGAGAGGAAGAGAGCGAGAGAGCGAGGAGAGCGAGAGGAGAGCGAGAGATAGAGAGGAGAGCAAGAGAGATAGAGAGGAGAGCAAGAGAGATAGAGAGGAGAGCGAGAGAAATAGAGAGGAGAGCGAGAGAGAGGAGAGCGAGAGAGAGGAGAGCGAGAGAGAGGAGAGCGAGAGAGAGGAGAGCGAGAGAGAGGAGAGCGAGAGAGAGGAGAGCGAGAGAGATAGACAGAGAGGAGAGCGATAGAGAGAGAGGAGAGCGAGAGGAGAGCGAGAGCGAGAGCGAGAGAGGAGAGCGAGAGAGGAGAGCGAGAGCGATAGAGAGAGAGGAGAGCGAGAGCGATAGAGAGGAGAGTGATAGAGAGAGAGGAGAGTGATAGAGAAAGGAGAGTGAGAGCGATAGAGAGAGGAGAGTGAGAGCGATAGAGAGGAGAGCGATAGAGAGGAGAGCGATAGAGAGGAGAGCGATAGAGAGGAGAGCGATAGAGAGGAGAGCGATAGAGAGGAGAGCGATAGAGAGGAGAGCGATAGAGAGGAGAGCGAGAGCGATATAGAGGAGAGCGATAGAGATAGAGAGGAAAGAGAGGAGAGCGATAGAGATAGAGAGGAGAGAGAGAGCGCTAGAGCAAGTGAGAGAGCGAGATAGAGCGAGAGATAGAGAGAGGAGAGATAGAGAGAGGAGAGAGAGAGGAGAGATAGACATAGTAGAGAGAGGAGAGATAGCGAGAGATAATTCAAAAGAAGAAGAAAATCACACTCTAAAATAAAAATTCGCTTTTATGGAGTCATATTAAAAATGATAATTACAAAACAGCCACCCTTCAAAAAAACTGGAGAAATGCGAAGCATTGTCGGCTTACACATTTCGGCTGCCAAAATCATAGCCTGTCATGTGTGTACTCTCTTTAGTTTAAAAACGTGTTAAAAACATAATTTATGCTTACCACGGCTTCATTCCTTACTGTTGGGAAATACAAACACCTGGCCACCAGGAGGAAGCAAAGACACCCAAGCCAAAAGGCTTAAATATTCCTCCCACTTCCTCATTACCCCAGATATTCTGCCGAGGGAACAAGGAAAAGTAGGAGAAACATTAGGGTATAAATGGTGCTAGAAGAATAAAATGAAAGGGGACCGCCCATAGACAAGAAAAAACAGGCGGGGGCCGTGGACTCTCCCTATCCGGAAGAAAAGGAATTTATCTGGTAAGCATAAACTAGGTTTTCCTTCCTAAGATAGGGAGAGTCCACGGCTTCATTCCTTACTGTTGGGAAAACTATACCCAAGCTCCAGAGGACACTGAATGAATAACCGTAGGAAACAAAAAAGAAGAGACAGACCTGATTCTGAGGGCACCACAGCCTGCAAAACTATTCTCCCGAAAGCTGCTTCAGCCGAAGCAAAAACATCAAACTTGTAAAATTTTAAAAAGTATGTAAGGAGGACCAAGTAGCCGCCTTACAAATCTGATCTATAGAGGCCTCGTTCTTAAAGGACCAAGAGGAAGCCACTGCTCTAGTGGAATGAGCCGTTATCCTCTCAGGAGGACGATGTCCTGCTGTCTCGTAGGCTAAGCGGATGACACCCCTTAACAAAAAAGATAGGGAAGTCGAAGTAGCCTTCTGCCCCTTACGCTTCCCCAAATAGAAAACAAAGAGAAAGATCGTCTAAACTCCTTAGTAGCCTGAAGATAGAACTTCATGGTGCGAACCACATCCAAATTGTGAAGTAAGCGTTCCTTTGATGAAGAAGGATTAGGACACAAGGAAGGAACCACAATCT
>NW_026511766.1:0-27124 GCF_027579735.1 Bombina bombina
CTGTGTCTCAGTGCTATAGTCTGGCACATTGTACTACAGTAATTGTCACTATTTTACAGGTACAGCATTACAGTGCAATCTGTGTCTCAGTGCTATAGTCTGGCACATTGTACTACAGTAATTGTCACTATTTTACAGGTACAGCATTACAGTGCAATCTGTGTCTCAGTGCTATAGTCTGGCACATTGTACTACAGTAATTGTCACTATTTTACAGGTACAGCATTACAGTGCAATCTGTGTCTCAGTGCTATAGTCTGACACATGTACTACAGTAATTGTCACTATTTTACAGGTACAGCATTACAGTGCAATCTGTGTCTCAGTGCTATAGTCTGACAACATTGTACTACAGTAATTGTCACTATTTTACAGGTACAGCATTACAGTGCAATCTGTGTCTCAGTGCTATAGTCTGGCACATTGTACTACAGTAATTGTCACTATTTTACAGGTACAGCATTACAGTGCAATCTGTGTCTCAGTGCTATAGTCTGGCAGTGCTATAGTCTGGCACATTTTACTACAGTAATTGTCACTATTTTACAGGTACAGCATTACAGTGCAATCTGTGTCTCAGTGCTATAGTCTGGCACATTGTACTACAGTAATTGTCACTATTTTACAGGTACAGCATTACAGTGCAATCTGTGTCTCAGTGCTATAGTCTGGCACATTGTACTACAGTAATTGTCACTATTTTACAGGTACAGCATTACAGTGCAATCTGTGTCTCAGTGCTATAGTCTGGCACCTGTGGTACCTACAGTAATTGTCACTATTTTTACAGGTACAGCATTACAGTGCAATCTGTTTCTCAGTGCTATAGTCTGGCACATTGTACTACAGTAATTGTCACTATTTTACAGGTACAGCATTACAGTGCAATCTGTGTCTCAGTGCTATAGTCTGGCACATTGTACTGCAGTAATTGTCACTATTTTACAGGTACAGCATTACAGTGCAATCTGTGTCTCAGTGTTATAGTCTGACAACATGTACTACAGTAATTGTCACTATTTTACAGGTACAGTATTACAGTGCAATCTGTGTCTCAGTGTTATAAACACACTGGCAAGTGAAAATAAAGCTAAAACTGCCTTGTTTCACTTTACAGCGCTGCTCCGGTACCTAACCCGCTGTATGAGCGGGGTGTACCTTTAGTATAAAACTCTAGTCTAGAAACTTGAGTCCCACACATAATCTCAGAGCCCCACACCTTCTTGCATATTAGACACTCTAAGTTTGATCACTAAATCAGATAGATCGATAGACTGTGCTAAACCACATTGGAATATTACTGCCATCACAGACCAAAGGCTTGGTGCTTCCCGCAAATGTTTGATAAACATTTGAGATGCATTAATAGACCTCAACTACTGAGAGCAGGCTCCCAACTACACAGGGCTAATTGCGCCAAACACCCGCCAACGGCGGGAAGAGTCGGAGCATATCTGTGACTTAAAATGGCGCCTGAAAAATGAAAGTGCGCATATCGCTATAAAGCTCCATTATTTAGGTCCCATAGAACAGAGCCGCTGTGAATACTTCAGGACTCCTGACATGCACCATCAGGTCTAAAATATGTTCAAACACCTCAAAAACAGAATTTATGCTTACCTGATAAATTACTTTCTCCAACGGTGTGTCCGGTCCACGGCGTCATCCTTACTTGTGGGATATTCTCTTCCCCAACAGGAAATGGCAAAGAGTCCCAGCAAAGCTGGTCACATGATCCCTCCTAGGCTCCGCCCACCCCAGTCATTCGACCGACGGACAGGAGGAAATATATATAGGAGAAACCATATGATACCGTGGTGACTGTAGTTAGAGAAAATAATTCATCAGACCTGATTAAAAAACCAGGGCGGGCCGTGGACCGGACACACCGTTGGAGAAAGTAATTTATCAGGTAAGCATAAATTCTGTTTTCTCCAACATTGGTGTGTCCGGTCCACGGCGTCATCCTTACTTGTGGGAACCAATACCAAAGCTTTAGGACACGGATGAAGGGAGGGAGCAAATCAGGTCACCTAAATGGAAGGCACCACGGCTTGCAAAACCTTTCTCCCAAAAATAGCCTCCGAAGAAGCAAAAGTATCAAATTTGTAAAATTTGGCAAAAGTGTGCAGTGAAGACCAAGTCGCTGCCTTACATATCTGGTCAACAGAAGCCTCGTTCTTGAAGGCCCATGTGGAAGCCACAGCCCTAGTGGAGTGAGCTGTGATTCTTTCAGGAGGCTGCCGTCCGGCAGTCTCATAAGCCAATCGGATAATGCTTTTAAGCCAAAAGGAAAGAGAGGTAGAAGTCGCTTTTTGACCTCTCCTTTTACCAGAATAAACAACAAACAAGGAAGATGTTTGTCTGAAATCTTTAGTAGCCTCTAAATAGAATTTTAGAGCACGGACTACGTCCAAATTGTGTAACAAACCCTGAATTTTTCGCCGCTAATCTAGCTAATTGCAAAGCGGCATCTAAAACAAAAGAGTTAGCCAATTTAAGTGCTTGAACTCTGTCCATAACCTCCTCATACGAAGATTCTTTACTGAGCGATTTTTCTAGTTCCTCGAACCAGAAACACGCTGCCGTAGTGACAGGAACAATGCATGAAATTGGTTGTAGAAGGTAACCTTGCTGTACAAAAATCTTTTTAAGCAAACCCTCTAATTTCTTATCCATAGGATCTTTGAAAGCACAACTATCTTCGATAGGAATAGTAGTGCGTTTGTTTAGAGTAGAAACTGCCCCCTCGACCTTGGGGACTGTCTGCCATAAGTCCTTTCTGGGGTCGACTATAGGAAATAATTTCTTAAATATAGGGGGGGGAACAAAAGGTATGCCGGACCTTTCCCACTCTTTATTTACTATGTCCGCCACCCGCTTGGGTATAGGAAAAGAGTCGGGGGGCACCGGAACCTCTAGGAACTTGTCCATCTTACATAATTTCTCTGGAATGACCAAATTGTCACAATCATCCAGAGTAGATAACACCTCCTTAAGCAGTGCGCGGAGATGTTCTAATTTAAATTTAAATGTCACAACATCAGGTTCAGCTTGATGAGAAATGTTTCCTGAATTTGAGATTTCTCCATCAGACAAAACCCCCCTCATGGCCCCTTGAGATTGGTGTGAGGGTATGTCAGAACAGTTATCATCAGCATCCTCTTGCTCTTCAGTGTTTAAAACAGAGCAATCGCGCTTTCTCTGATAAGTAGGTATTTTGGATAAAAGATTTGCTATGGAGTTATCCATTACAGCCGTTAATTGTTGCATGGTAATAAGTATTGGCGCACTAGATGTACTAGGGGCCTCCTGTGTGGGCATAACTGGTGTAGACACAGTAGGGGATGATGTAGTATCATGCTTACTCCCCTCATTTGAGGAATCATCTTGGGCAATATCATTATCTGTGGCATTACTGTCCTTACTTTGTTTGGACACTATGGCACAATTATCACATAAATTTAAATGGGGAGACACATTGGCTTTCATACATATAGAACATAGCTTATCTGATGGTACAGACATGTTAAACAGGCTTAAACTTGTCAACAAAGCACAAAAAACGTTTTAAAATAAAACCGTTACTGTCACTTTAAATTTCAAACTGAAAACACTTTATTACTGAATATGTGAAAAAGTATGAAGGAATTGTTCAAAATTCACCAAAATTTCACCACAGTGTCTTAAAGCATTAAAAGTATTGCACACCAACTTTCAGAGCTTAACCCTTAAATTAACGGAACCAGAGCCGTTTTTACATTTAACCCCTATACAGTCCCAGCTATATGCTTTGCTGAGACCCAACCAAGCCCAGAGGGGAATACGATACCAAATGACGCCTTCTATAAGCTTTTTCAGTGATTCTTAGCTCCTGACACATGCATCTGCATGCCTTGCTCTCCAAAAACAACTGCGCATTAATGGCGCGAAAATGAGGCTCTGTCTATAACTAGAAAGGTCCCCATCTGAAAAAGGCGTCCAACACAGTGCCTGCCGTTTTTCTAAACGTTCCCCAAGATTATAATACCAATTATTAGTTAGAATCTGCATAATATGCCTAGTAAAGCTATCGTTTTAGCCCAGAAAAATGTCTACCAGTTTTTAAGCCCTTTTTGAAGCCCTTTATTCTTTTATGTTTAACTAAGAAAATGGCTTACCGGTCCCCATGAGGGGAAATGACAGCCTTCCAGCATTACATGGTCTTGTTAGAAATATGGCTAGTCATACCTTAAGCAGAAAAGTCTGCTAACTGTTTCCCCCAACTGAAGTTACTTCATCTCAACAGTCCTGTGTGGAAACAGCAATCGATTTTAGTTACTGTCTGCTAAAATCATCTTCCTCTTACAAACAGAAATCTTCATCCTTTTCTGTTTCAGAGTAAATAGTACATACCAGCACTATTTTAAAATAACAAACACTTGATAGAAGAATAAAACTACATTTAAACACCAAAAAACTCTTAACCATCTCCGTGGAGATATTGCCTGTGCAACGGCAAAGAGAATGACTGGGGTGGGCGGAGCCTAGGAGGGATCATGTGACCAGCTTTGCTGGGACTCTTTGCCATTTCCTGTTGGGGAAGAGAATATCCCACAAGTAAGGATGACGCCGTGGACCGGACACACCAATGTTGGAGAAAGGAAGCTCTTATATACAATTTAGCTCAAGCCGTGGCCAAAACCTCTGATACCCCACATATCCCATGATGAGAGTTCAGAGGTTTATTAAATCCTGCAGTTGTATTCACATCATAACTCAGTGTGCAATGACCTCCCTTGTAAACAGAGGTGCTGCCGCTGATAAAAGAGACCTACTGGCATTAAGAAGCTGCGTACTATCTGCTTCATACTAATAAAATGCCTCTAAGGTACTCCGTTAGTATCTGCCTCACAGAGATAAATTAAAAAGGCAAAAGTCCCCCATCCTTAGCCATTAAGTTCCCCTCACTTAGACCACAAGCCATCGAGGGGTAAGGGAAACCAGGGACTCACCAGTCTTGCAGCTTTCTCAGCAGCCCGTGGCCTGACAGAAATATCCTCATCCTGACAGAGACCTTGGAGCTTCAACTGTAGGACAGGAACCAAATCCGAGGTTTGACAGATCCAGACGGCCTCTGACAGGAACCTGGAGAATAAGAAAAACAGCGTAACCAACCCTAGTTTCCTATAGAGGGGTAGCATAAATGTTGGAAGGTAAGCAAGGACTACCTCGCCGTCTTCCAACTGCTAAAGCCACCATTACTCTTACTAAAGAGATTCACATGGACACAGCATAGCCCCAATCCTTGCTTACAGGGAAAAGTACCCATAAAAGGATTAAATATCTTCAGACACCCTCTTTGCACATCCTCCCGATGATAGAGGCAAAGAGAATGACTGGGGATTATGGGTAAGGGAAGTGACACTTAACAGCTCTGCTGGGGTGCTCTTTGCCTCCTCCTGCTGGCCAGGAGTTGAATATCCCACTAGTAATTGGACTCTCTATGCCATTGGAAAGAAACAAAATTTATGCTTACCTGATAAATTCTTTCAACCCTTATCTAAATTCAAGACAGCCTTTTATTTTTGTTTGTCATTTGTTTCTAAACTTCAGGCACCTCTATACCCTTTGTGTCCTCTTCTCTTTCCGTATTCCTTCGGCTGAATGAATGGGGGATTATGGGAAGTAGGAAGGATACTTAAAGCTTTGCTGGGGTGTTCTTTGCCTCCTCCTGGTGGCCAGGAGATAAATTCCCACTATTAATTAGATTGGATTTGTGGACTCTCCATGCCACAAAAGAAAATAATTTATCAGGTAAGCATACATTTTTTTTAGGGGCAATGGGTAGATTAGGTTTTTTTTAGTTAGATTTTATTTTTATTTTGGGGGTGGGGGTTGTAATGTTAGGGGGTACTTTGTTTATTTTTTTAGCAAAAGAGCTGTTAACTTTAGGGCAATGCCCTACAAAAGGCCCTTTTAAGGGCTTTTGGTAGTTTATTTATAGATTAGAGGGGTTTATTTTTTTATTTTATTTTTTTGTTTTGTTTTTAACGGGGTATTAAATTAGGAATAACGTTTTTATTTTGGATAATTTAGTTTGTTATTTTCTGTAATGTTAGGGTTTTATGTAAATTACTTTTTTTACTTTTTTATGTAGTTAGTATCTTTTTTATTTTAGTGTTTTTTTTATTTGGGTTTAAGTTAGGGGGTATTAGGTAAGGGGGCTTAGTTTTTAGTTTAATACTTTGCGTTGTGGGGGTTGACGGTTTAGGGGTTAATAGGTAATTAGGGTTTTTTGTGATGTGGGGGGTGGCGGTTTAGGGGTTAACAGGTTTATATAGTAGTTTGCGATGTGGGGGATGGTGGTTTAGGGGTTAATAAGTTTATATAGTAGTTTGCGACGTGGGGGATAAAGGTTTAGGGGTTAATATGTTTATTTAGTATTTGTGATGTGGGGGGGGGGTTGGTTTAGGGGTTTTGACTAAGTCAGTTTATTTTTTTCTCCAGTTTCAATTTTTACGTGCAATTTCAACTTTTTATTTTTAAGTTATGCGTGCAAGATGATATACTGGCGTAAGTTACTGGCGATGCCAGAAATGTGTAGTTGTGTACATTTCTGAACCTCGCCTTTTTTTCCATCTTACGGCAGTATATTATCTGGCGGCGAGGGTTTTATGTGATTCACCCGATGTGTGAGGTGAATTTACGGGCGACGTGGGTTTCAGCAGTTGTGATGAAGCTTATGCCACATATGTAATCTCGCCCTTATTGCCTGACCGCGAAGCCTTGTATGCAGCGCGATGTGAACATACCGCTCATTTAATAAGATTAGGTTAAAGTCATATAGTGTTCTGCTCTTAGGAATTCTACTTACTGATGCTGTGAGGTTTTCATTAGTAGAAGAAACAAGTGGATGGGGCCCTATAATAATTAATTATCGCGGAAGGGGGGCCTAACTACAGAAAAAATAATCAGTTACAGAATAAAAATATAAAAAAAAACAAAAAAACAAAGCTGGGTACAACTGTCAGTAGCTAAGATGGCCACCAGTAGTAAGAGGGGGGAGGGTTAAATGGGTGTTTGGGGGGATAAGAGTGGGGATCACTACACTGTGAGAACAACAATAATAACAATAAAAAGCCCTAAACTGCACACTAACAGACTTTAGTTTGGGAGGGATCAGGGAGTGGGGGTGTCAGGTGGGAGGGTAATCTCTACTCTGCACCAAAAAGTAATCTTACAAACTAAACTGATTAACCCTTTTACTGCCAGGAATTTCAAGTAAGGTGCACAGCTGCAATAAGCGGCTTTCTAATTGCCAAAAAGCTACGGCAAAACCATTCATGTCTGCTATTTCTGATCCCATAGAAGCTTTTACAGCCATTTCTCATATGACTGCAGTAGTTGTGTGTGTAAAAAAGTTAACTATTTTTATTAATATGATCATATCTGGTGGCATCAAATATAACAAAATGGGCCGAGATCAATACGTTGGGTTGTATATTTTAAAAATATAAATAGTTTTCATAGTTTAGTCAAAAAAATCAAAAGCTCTATGTCTGTTTAAACGGAGGGATAGCAAAAATGCTAGAAAAAAAATCTGGGATTTTGAGCAAGTTTCCTCAGAAATTCCCGGTAGTGTAGGGGTTAAAGAGAGGTTCATCCTGGCATTTATTTCTATGTTCCCTCTATCCGAGCCGTACCCCAGAAAACCATGTTCCTTAACTATTCACAGATGGCGCACATAGTAGCCAAGGGTATGCTGCTTCTACTGACAAATAGGGGATAAACTAGTGCATTGTGGGAGTCACTGATGGATAGGAGGGGACTCAGGTCATTATGGAGACAATATGACACGGCACAGTGAGATAAATGTACATGAAACCAATGCTGATGCCACCAAGCACACACATCTCATAGGAAGACCCACAGCCTCACCATTACCTGACTTTAAAACCATTCATTTTAGCGAACAGAAGCCTGAGAACACTCTCCCTCTGCTCCCACGTCAGCTCACGAATGTCCACTCGGCCGGTCTGAAGGTTCGTCCTTAAAAACATAATGTAATGATCAATAGTACTTCCTAACATATATATAATGTAATGATCAATAGTACTTCCTAACATATATATATAATGTAATGATCAATAGTACTTCCTAACATATATATAATGTAATGATCAATAACACTTCCTAACATATATATAATGTAATGATCAATAGTACTTCCTAACATATATATAATGTAATGATCAATAGTACTTCCTAACATATATATAATGTAATGATCAATAGTACTTCCTAACATATATATAATGTAATGATCAATAATACTTCCTAACATATATATAATGTAATGATCAATAGTACTTCCTAACATATATATAATGTAATGATCAATAGTACTTCCTAACATATATATAATGTAATGATCAATAGTACTTCCTAACATATATATAATGTAATGATCAATAATACTTCCTAACATATATATAATGTAATGATCAATAATACTTCCTAACATATATATATAATGTAATGATCAATAATACTTCCTAACATATATATATAATGTAATGATCAATAGTACTTCCTAACATATATATATAATGTAATGATCAATAATACTTCCTAACATATATATATAATGTAATGATCAATAACACTTCCTAACATATATATAATGTAATGATCAATAATACTTCCTAACATATATATATATATATATATATATAATGTAATGATCAATAATACTTCCTAACATATATATATAATGTAATGATCAATAACACTTCCTAACATATATATAATGTAATGATCAATAATACTTCCTAACATATATATAATGTAATGATCAATAACACTTCCTAACATATATATAATGTAATGATCAATAACACTTCCTAACATATATATAATGTAATGATCAATAACACTTCCTAACATATATATAATGTAATGATCAATAATACTTCCTAACATATATATATAATGTAATGATCAATAACACTTCCTAACATATATATAATGTAATGATCAATAATACTTCCTAACATATATATAATGTAATGATCAATAATACTTCCTAACATATATATAATGTAATGATCAATAGTACTTCCTAACATATATATAATGTAATGATCAATAGTACTTCCTAACATATATATATAATGTAATGATCAATAATACTTCCTAACATATATAAATATATAATGTAATGATCAATAATACTTCCTAACATATATATAATATAATGATCAATAATGCTTCCTAACATATATATAATGTAATGATCGATAATACTTCCTAACATATATATAATGTAATGATCAATAATACTTCCCAACATATATATATAATGTAATGATCAATAATACTTCCTAACATATATATAATGTAATGATCAATAATACTTCCTAACATATATATATATAATGTAATGATCAATAATACTTCCTAACATATATATAATGTAATGATCAATAGTACTTCCTAACATATATATATATATAATGTAATGATCAATAGTACTTCCTAACATATATATATATATATATAATGTAATGATCAATAGTACTTCCTAACATATATATAATGTAATGATCAATAATACTTCCTAACATATATATATAATGTAATGATCAATAGTACTTCCTAACATATATATATAATGTAATGATCAATAATACTTCCTAACATATATATATATATATATATAATGTAATGATCAATAGTACTTCCTAACATATATATATATAATGTAATGATCAATAATACTTCCTAACATATATATAATGTAATGATCAATAATACTTCCTAACATATATATATATAATGTAATGATCAATAATATTTCCTAACATATATATATAATGTAATGATCAATAGTACTTCCTAATATATATATATAATGTAATGATCAATAGTACTTCCTAATATATATAATGTAATGAACAATAGTACTTCCTAACATATATATAATATAATGATCAATAATACTTCATAACATATATATAATGTAATCATCAATAATACTTCCTAACATATATATATATAATGTAATGATCAATAGTACTTCCTAACATATATATAATATAATGATCAATAATACTTCCTAACATATATATATAATGTAATGATCAATAATACTTCCTAACATATATATAATGTAATGATCAATAGTACTTCCTAACATATATATATATATAATGTAATGATCAATAATACTTCCTAACATATATATATATAATGTAATGATCAATAGTACTTCCTAACATATATATATATATATATAATGTAATGATCAATAACACTTCCTAACATATATATATATATAATGTAATGATCAATAGTACTTCCTAACATATATATATATAATGTAATGATCAATAATACTTCCTAACATATATATATAATGTAATGATCAATAGTACTTCCTAACATATATATATAATGTAATGATCAATAGTACTTCCTAACATATATATATAATGTAATGATCAATAATACTTCCTAACATATATATAATGTAATGATCAATAGTACTTCCTAACATATATATATAATGTAATGATCAATAGTACTTCCTAACATATATATATAATGTAATGATCAATAGTACTTCCTAACATATATATATATATATATATATATAATGTAATGATCAATAATACTTCCTAACATATATATATAATGTAATGATCAATAGTACTTCCTAACATATATATAATGTAATGATCAATAATACTTCCTAACATATATATATATAATGTAATGATCAATAGTACTTCCTAACATATATATATAATGTAATGATCAATAGTACTTCCTAACATATATATATATATAATGTAATGATCAATAGTACTTCCTAACATATATATATAATGTAATGATCAATAGTACTTCCTAACATATATATATATATAATGTAATGATCAATAATACTTCCTAACATATATATAATGTAATGATCAATAACACTTCCTAACATATATATAATGTAATGATCAATAGTACTTCCTAACATATATATATATATAATGTAATGATCAATAATACTTCCTAACATATATATAATGTAATGATCAATAACACTTCCTAACATATATATAATGTAATGATCAATAATACTTCCTAACATATATATATAATGTAATGATCAATAATAATTCCTAACATATATATATATAATGTAATGATCAATAGTACTTCCTAACATATTATATAATGTAATGATCAATAACACTTCCTAACCATATATATATATATAATGTAATTATCAATAGATACTTCCTAACATATATATAATGTAATGATCAATAATACTTCCTTAACATATATAGTATATAATGTAATGATCAATAATACTTCCTAACTTATATATATAATGTAATGATCAATAGTACTTCCTAAACATATATATATATAATGTAATGATCAATAGTACTTCCTAACATATATATATATATATAATGTTAATGATCAATAAATACTTCCTAACATATATATAATGTAATGATCAATATACTTCCTAACATATATAATGTAATGATCAATATGTACTTCCTAACATATATATAATGTAATGATCAATAATACTTCCTAACATATATATAATGTAATGATCAATAATACTTCCTAACATATATATATATATAATGTAATGATCAATAGTACTTCCTAACATATATATATAATGTAATGATCAATAGTACTTCCTAACATATATATATATAATGTAATGATCAATAGTACTTCCTAACATATATATATATAATGTAATGATCAATAATATTTCCTAACATATATATATAATGTAATTATCAATAGTACTTCCTAACATATATATATATATATATATATATATAATGTAATGATCAATAATACTTCCTAACATATATATAATGTAATGATCAATAATACTTCCTAACATATATATATAATGTAATGATCAATAATACTTCCTAACATATATATATATATATATAATGTAATGATCAATAATACTTCCTAACATATATATAATGTAATGATCAATAGTACTTCCTAACATATATATATAATGTAATGATCAATAATACTTCCTAACATATATATAATGTAATGATCAATAATACTTCCTAACATATATATAATATAATGATCAATAGTACTTCCTAACATATATATATATATAATGTAATGATCAATAATACTTCCCTAACATATATATATAATGTAATGATCAATAGTACTTCCTAACATATATATATAATTGTAATGATCAATAATACTTCCTAACATATATATATATATATAATGTAATGATCAATAGTACTTCCTAACATATATATATAATGTAATGATCAATAATACTTCCTAACATATATATAATGTAATGATCAATAATACTTCCTAACATATATATATATATAATGTAATGATCAATAGTACTTCCTAACATATATATATAATGTAATGATCAATTAGTACTTCCCTAACATATATATATTTAATGTAATGATCAATAATACTTCCCTAACATATATATAATGTAATGATCAATAGTACTTCCTAACATATATATATAATGTAATGATCAATAGTACTTCCTAACATATATATATATAATGTAATGATCAATAATACTTCCTAACATATATATAATGTAATGATCAATAGTACTTCCTAACATATATATAATGTAATGATCAATAGTACTTCCTAACATATATATATATATATAATGTAATGATCAATAATACTTCCTAACATATATATATATATAATGTAATGATCAATAGTACTTCCTAACATATATATATATAATGTAATGATCAATAATACTTCCTAACATATATATATAATGTAATGATCAATAATACTTCCTAACATATATATAATGTAATGATCAATAATACTTCCTAACATATATATATATAATGTAATGATCAATAGTAATTCCTAACATATATATAATGTAATGATCAATAGTACTTCCTAACATATATATATAATGTAATGATCAATAGTACTTCCTAACATATATATAATGTAATGATCAATAATACTTCCTAATATATATATATAATGTAATGATCAATAATACTTCCTAACATATATATATAATGTAATGATCAATAACACTTCCTAACATATATATAATGTAATGATCAATAGTACTTCCTAACATATATATATAATGTAATGATCAATAGTACTTCCTAACATATATATATATAAAATGTAATGATCAATAGTACTTCCTAACATATATATAATGTAATGATCAATAGTACTTCCTAACATATATATAATGTAATGATCAATAATACTTCCTAACATATATATAATGTAATGATCAATAACACTTCCTAACATATATATAATGTAATGATCAATAATACTTCCTAACATATATATAATGTAATGATCAATAGTACTTCCTAACATATATATAATGTAATGATCAATAACACTTCCTAACATATATATAATGTAATGATCAATAACACTTCCTAACATATATATATAATGTAATGATCAATAGTACTTCCTAACATATTATATAATGTAATGATCAATAACACTTCCTAACTATATATAATGTAATGATCAATATTACTTCCTAACATATATATATATAATGTAATGATCAATAGTACTTCCTAACATATATATAATGTAATGATCAATAACACTTCCTAACATATATATAATGTAATGATCAATAATACTTCCTAACATATATATATAATGTAATGATCAATAATACTTCCTAACATATATATAATGTAATGATCAATAGTACTACCTAACATATATATAATGTAATGATCAATAGTACTTCCTAACATATATATATATAATGTAATGATCAATAGTACTTCCTAACATATATATATATATATAATGTAATGATCAATAGTACTTCCTAACATATATATATAATGTAATGATCAATAGTACTTCCTAACATATATATATATATATATAATGTAATGATCAATAGTACTTCCTAACATATATATAATGTAATGATCAATAGTACTTCCTAACATATATATAATGTAATGATCAATAATAGTTCCTAACATATATATAATGTAATGATCAATAACACTTCCTAACATATATATAATGTAATGATCAATAATACTTCCTAACATATATATATATATAATGTAATGATCAATAGTACTTCCTAACATATATATAATGTAATGATCAATAACACTTCCTAACATATATATATATAATGTAATGATCAATAGTACTTCCTAACATATATATAATGTAATGATCAATAGTACTTCCTAACATATATATATAATGTAATGATCAATTAGTACTTCCTAAACATATATATATAATGTAATGATCAATAGTACTTCCTAACATATATATATATAATGTAATGATCAATAGTACTTCCTAACATATATATAATGTAATGATCAATAGTACTTCCTAACATATATATATAATGTAATGATCAATAGTACTTCCTAACATATATATATAATGTAATGATCAATAATACTTCCTAACATATATATAATGTAATGATCAATAATACTTCCTAACATATATATATAATGTAATGATCAATAGTACTTCCTAACATATATATATATATATAATGTAATGATCAATAGTACTTCCTAACATATATATATAATGTAATGATCAATAATACTTCCTAACATATATATATAATGTAATGATCAATAGTACTTCCTAACATATATATAATGTAATGATCAATAAAACTTCCTAACATATATATAATGTAATGATCAATAGTACTTCCTAACAATATATAATATATATATATATATATAATGTAATGATCAATAGTACTTCCTAACATATATATAATGTAATGATCAATAGTACTTCCTAACATATATATAATGTAATGATCAATAATAGTTCCTAACATATATATAATGTAATGATCAATAACACTTCCTAACATATATATAATGTAATGATCAATAATACTTCCTAACATATATATATAATGTAATGATCAATAGTACTTCCTAACATATATATAATGTAATGATCAATAATACTTCCTAACATATATATAATGTAATGATCAATAATACTTCCTAACATATATATAATGTAATGATCAATAATACTTCCTAACATATATATATAATGTAATGATCAATAACACTTCCTAACATATATATATAATGTAATGATCAATAGAACTTCCTAACATATATATAATGTAATGATCAATAGTACTTCCTAACATATATATAATGTAATGATCAATAGTACTTCCTAACATATATATAATGTAATGATCAATAACACTTCCTAACATATATATATATATATATAATGTAATGATCAATAGTACTTCCTAACATATATATATAATGTAATGATCAATAGTACTTCCTAACATATATATATAATGTAATGATCAATAATACTTCCTAACATATATATAATGTAATGATCAATAATACTTCCTAACATATATATATAATGTAATGATCAATAGTACTTCCTAACATATATATATATAATGTAATGATCAATAATATTTCCTAACATATATATATAATGTAATTATCAATAGTACTTCCTAACATATATATATATATATATAATGTAATGATCAATAATACTTCCTAACATATATATAATGTAATGATCAATAATACTTCCTAACATATATATATAATGTAATGATCAATAATACTTCCTAACATATATATATATATATAATGTAATGATCAATAATACTTCCTAACATATATATAATGTAATGATCAATAGTACTTCCTAACATATATATATAATGTAATGATCAATAATACTTCCTAACATATATATAATGTAATGATCAATAATACTTCCTAACATATATATAATATAATGATCAATAGTACTTCCTAACATATATATATATATAATGTAATGATCAATAATACTTCCTAACATATATATATAATGTAATGATCAATAGTACTTCCTAACATATATATATAATGTAATGATCAATAATACTTCCTAACATATATATATATATATAATGTAATGATCAATAGTACTTCCTAACATATATATATAATGTAATGATCAATAATACTTCCTAACATATATATAATGTAATGATCAATAATACTTCCTAACATATATATATATATAATGTAATGATCAATAGTACTTCCTAACATATATATATATAATGTAATGATCAATAGTACTTCCTAACATATATATATTTAATGTAATGATCAATAATACTTCCTAACATATATATAATGTAATGATCAATAGTACTTCCTAACATATATATATATAATGTAATGATCAATAGTACTTCCTAACATATATATATATAATGTAATGATCAATAATACTTCCTAACATATATATAATGTAATGATCAATAGTACTTCCTAACATATATATAATGTAATGATCAATAGTACTTCCTAACATATATATATATATATATATATAATGTAATGATCAATAATACTTCCTAACATATATATATATATATATAATGTAATGATCAATAGTACCTCCTAACATATATATATAATGTAATGATCAATAATACTTCCTAACATATATATATAATGTAATGATCAATAATACTTCCTAACATATATATAATGTAATGATCAATAATACTTCCTAACATATATATATATAATGTAATGATCAATAGTACTTCCTAACATATATATAATGTAATGATCAATAGTACTTCCCTAACATAATAATATAAATGTAATGATCAATAGTACTTCCTAACATATATATAATGTAATGATCAATAATACTTCCTAATATATATATATAATGTAATGATCAATAATACTTCCTAACATATATATATAATGTAATGATCAATAACACTTCCTAACATATATATAATGTAATGATCAATAGTACTTCCTAACATTATATATATCATGTAATGATCAATAGTACTTCCTAACATATATTATATATATAAAATGTAATGTATCAATAGTACTTCCTAACATATATATAATGTAATGATCAATAGTACTTCCTAACATATATATAATGTAATGATCAATAATACTTCCTAACCATATATATAATGTAATGATCAATAACACTTCCTAACATATATATAATGTAATGATCAATAATACTTCCTAACATAAATATAATGTAATGATCAATAGTACTTCCTAACATTATATATAATGTAATGATCAATAACACTTCCTAACATATATATATAATGTAATGATCAATAGTTACTTCCTAACATATATATAATGTAATGATCAATAACACTTCCTAACATATATATAATGTAATGATCAATAATACTTCCTAACAATATATATATATAATGTAATGATCAATAGTACTTCCTAACATATATATAATGTAATGATCAATAACACTTCCTAACATGTATATATAATGTAATGATCAATAGTACTTCCTAACATATATATAATGTAATGATCAATAACACTTCCTAACATATATATAATGTAATGATCAATAATACTTCCTAACATATATATATAATGTAATGATCAATAATACTTCCTAACATATATATAATGTAATGATCAATAGTACTTCCTAACATATATATAATGTAATGATCAATAGTACTTCCTAACATATATATATATATATAATGTAATGATCAATAGTACTTCCTAACATATATATATATATATATAATGTAATGATCAATAGTACTTCCTAACATATATATATAATGTAATGATCAATAGTACTTCCTAACATATATATATATATATATAATGTAATGATCAATAGTACTTCCTAACATATATATAATGTAATGATCAATAGTACTTCCTAACATATATATATAGTAATGATCAATAAAAGTTCCTAACATATATATAATGTAATGATCAATAACACTTCCTAACATATAATATAATGTAATGATCCAATAATACTTCCTAACATATATATATATATAATGTAATGATCAATAGTACTTCCTAACATATATATAATGTAATAGATCAATAACACTTCCTAACATATATATATATAATGTTATGATCAATAGTACTTCCTAACATATTTATAAATGTAATGATCAATAGTAAACTCCTAACATATATATATAATGTAAAGATCAATAGTACTCCTAACATATATATATAATGTAATGATCAATAGTACTTCCTAACATATATATATATATAATGTAATGATCAATAATACTTCCTAACATATATATAATGTAATGATCAATAATTACTTCCTAACATATATATATAATGTAATGATCAATAGTACTTCTAACATATAATATATATATAATGTAATGATCAATAGTACTTTCCTAACATATATATATATGTAATGATCAATAATACTTCCATAACATATATATATAATGTAATGATCAATAGTACTTCCTAACATATATATATACATGTACATGATCAATAATACTTCCCTAACAATATATATAACTGTAATGATCAATAGTACTTCTAAACATATATATATATATATATAATGTAATCGATCAATAGTACTTCTAACATATATATAATGTAATGATCAATAGTACTTCCTAACATATATATACCATGTTAATGATCAATAACTAGTCCCTAACATATATATAATGTAATGATCAATAACACTTCCTAACCATATATATAATGTAATGATCAATTACTACTTCCTAACAGTATATATATAATGTAATGATCAATAGTACTTCCTTATACATACTATATAATGTAATGATCAACTAACACTTCCTAACATAGTATATATAATGTAATGATCAATAGAACTTCCTAACATATATATAATGTAATTGATCAATAGTACTTCCTAACATATATATATGTAATGATCAATAGTATTCCTAACTTATATATATTGTAATGATCAATAACACTTCCTAACATATATAATATATACTATATATTATAATGTATGACAATAGTACTTCCTAACATATATATATAATGTAATGATCAATAGTACTTCCTAACATATATATATAATGTAATGAGCAATAATACTTCCTAACATTATATATATAATGTAATGATCAATAGTACTTCCTAACATATATATAATGTAATGATCAATAGTACTTCCTAACATATATATATAATGTAATGATCAATAGTACTTCCTAACATATATAAATAATGTAATGATCATAATACTTCCTAAGCATATATATATATATAAATAATGTAATGATCAATAGTACTTCCTAACATAATATATATAATGTAATGATCATAATACCTTCCTAACATATATATATAATGTAATGATCAATAATACTTCCTAACATATATATAATGAAATGATCAATAATACTTCCTAACATATATATAAATGTAATGATCAATAGTACTTCCTAACATATATATAATGTAATGATCAATAGTACTTCCTAACATATATATATAATGTAATGATCAATAGTACTTCCTAACATATATATATAATGTATGATAATACTTCCTATATATATATATAATGTAATGATCAATAATACTTCCTAACATATATTATATAATGTAATGATCAATAACACTTCCTAACATATATATAATGTAATGATCAATAGTACTTCCTAACATATATATATATATATAATGTAATGATCAATAATACTTCCTAACATATATATAATGTAATGATCAATAATACTTCCTAACATATATATATATATATATATATATATATATATAATGTAATGATCAATAATACTTCCTAACATATATATATAATATTAATATATATATATATATATATATATTATATATATAATGTAATGATCAATAGTACTTCCTAACATATATATATAATGTAATGATCAATAGTACTTCCTAACATATATATATATAATGTAATGATCAATAGTACTTCCTAACATATATATATAATGTAATGATCAATAATACTTCCTAACATATATAAATATATAATGTAATGATCAATAATACTTCCTAACATATATATAATGTAATGATCAATAACACTTCCTAACATATATATATATAATGTAATGATCAATAGTACTTCCTAACATATATATATAATGTAATGATCAATAACACTTCCTAACATATATATAATGTAATGATCAATAATACTTCCTAACATATATATATAATGTAATGATCAATTACTTCTAACATATATATATAATGTAATGATCAATAGTACTTCTAACATATATATATATAATGTAATGATCAATAGTACTTCCTAACATATATAATGTAATGATCAATAGTACTTCCTAACATATATATAATGTAATGATCAATAATACTTCCTAACATATATATATAATGTAATGATCAATAACACTTCCTATCTACATATATAAATGTAACTGATCAATAATACTTCCTAACATATATATACTGTAATGATCAATACAGTACTTTCCTAACATATATCAATGTATAATGATTCAATAAACATCTCTAAACATATATATAATGTAATGATCAATAACACTTCCTAAACATATATATATAATGCTAATGATCAATAGTTACTTCCTAACATATATATAATGTAATGCTCAATAATACACTTCCTAACATAAATCTAATGTAATCGATCAATAATCCACTTCTAACATTGTCTAATATATAATGTAATGATCAATAGTAGCTTCCCTAACAAATATATAAAGGTAATGATCAATATACATTTCCTAACTCAAATATATAAATGTACATGATCAATAAGTAGACTTCTCATAACATATATAATAATGTAATGATCAATAAACACTTCCTCTAAACCTATATATAATGTAATGATCTAATAAAACTTCTCCTAACATTTAATATATAATGTAATGATCAATAATACCTTCCTCTACATATATTATAATGTAATGATCAATAGTACTTCCTAACATATATATAATGTAATGATCAATAGTACTCCTAACATATATATATATAATGTAATGATCAATAGTACTTCCTAACATATATATATATATATATATATAATTAATGATCAATAGTACTTCCTAACATATATATATAATGTAATGATCAATAGTACTTCCTAACATATAATATATATATATGTAATGATTCAATAGTACTTCCTAACATATATATAATGTATGATCAATAGTACTTCCTAACATATATATAATGTAATGATCAATATAGTTCCTAACATATAATATAATGTAATGATCAATAACACTTCCTAACATATATAAATGTAATGATCAATAATACTTCCTAACATATATATATATATATATATATAATGTAATGATCAATAGTACTTCCTAACATATTATAATGTAATGATCATAACACTTCCTAACATATATATATATATATAATGTAATGATCAATAGTACTTACAAAACATATATATAATGTAATGATCAATAGTACTTCCTAACATATATATAATGTAATGATCAATAACACTTCCTAACATATATATATATATATATATTATATAATATAATGATCAATAGTACTTCCTAACATATATAAATGTAATGATCAATAGTACTTCCTAACATATATATATAATGTAATGATCAATAGTACTTCCTAACATATATATATAATGTAATGATCAATAGTACTTCCTAACATATATATATATAATGTAATGATCAATAATACTTCCTAACATATATATAATGTAATTATCAATAGTACTTCCTAACATATATTATATATATAATGTAATGATCAATATACTTCCTAACATATATATAATGTAATGATCAATAATACTTCCTAACATATATATATAATGTAATGATCAATAGTACTTCCTAACATATATATAATGTAATGATCAATAATACTTCCTAACATATATTATAATGTAATGATCAATAGTACTTCCTAACATATATATATATATATATATATATAATATATAATATATATATAATATATATATAATGTAATGATCAATAGTACTTTCCTAACATATATAAAAATGTAATGATCAATAGTACTTCCTAACATATATATAATGTAATGATCATAATAGTTCCTAACATATATATAATGTAAGATCAATAACACTTCCTAACAATATATAATGTAATGATCAATAGTACTTCCTAACATATATATATGTAATGATCAATAATAGTTCCTAACATATAAGATAATGTAATGATCAATAACACTTCTAACATATATATATAATGTAATGATCAATAGTACTTCCTAACATATATATAATGTAATGATCAATAGTACTTCCTAACATATATAAAATGTAATGATCAATAGTACTTCCTAACATATATATAATGTAATGATCAATAACACTTCCTAACACATATATATATATATATATATATATATATTATATTAATATATATATAATGTAATGATCAATAGTAACTTCCTATACATATATATAATGTAATGATCAATAGTACTTCCTCTAACATATATATAATGTATTGATCAATAATACTTCCTAACATATATATATAATGTTATGATCCAATAGTACTTCCTAACTCATATATATATAATGTAATGATCAATTGTACTTCCTACAACATATTTTATATAATAGTATATGATCAATAATACCTTCCTCAAACATATATATAATGTAATGATCAATATTACTTCCCTAAACATATATATATAATGTAATGATCAATAGTACTTCCCTAACATATATATATAATGTAATGATCAATAGTACTTCCTAACATATATACTATATGTAATGACTCAATAGTACTCTCCTAAACATATATATATAATGTAATGATCAATAAATTCCTAACTACTTTTATATATATGTAATGATCAATAGTACTTCCTCTACACTATCATATATAATGTATGATCATATTGTACTTCCTAACATCTATATATATTATTTTATATATATAATATAATGTAATGATCAAATAGTACTTCCTAACATATATATAATGTAATGATCAATAGTACTTCCTAACATATATATAATGTAATGATCATAATAGTTCCTAACATATATATTATGTAATGATCAATAACACTTCCTAACATATAATAATGTAATGATCAATAATACTTCCTAACATATATATATATAATGTAATGATCAATAGTACTTCCTAACATATATATATAATGTAATGATCAATAACACTTCCTAACATATATATATATATATATATATATAATGTAATGATCAATAGTACTTCCTAACATATATATAATGTAATGATCAATAGTACTTCCTTAACATATATATGTAATGATCAATAGTACTTCCTAACATATATAAATGTAATGATCAATAACACTTCCTAACATATATATATATGTAATGATCAATAACACTTCCTAACATATATATATAATGTAATGATCAATAGTACTTCCTAACATATATATAATGTAATGATCAATAGTACTTCCTAACATATATATATAATGTAATGATCAATAGTACTTCCTAACATATATATATAATGTAATGATCAATAGTACTTCCTAACATATATATATATAATGTAATGATCAATAATACTTCCTAACATATATATAATGTAATGATCAATAATACTTCCTAACATATATATATAATGTAATGATCATATACTTCCTAACATATATATATATAATGTAATGATCAATAGTACTTCCTAACATATATATATAATGTAATGATCAATAATACTTCCTAACATATATATATAATGTAATGATCAATAGTACTTCCTAACATATATATAATGTAATGATCAATAATACTTCCTAACATATATATAATGTAATGATCAATAGTACTTCCTAACATATTATATATATATATATATAATGTAATGATCAATAGTACTTCCTAACAATATATATATATATTATATATAATTGTAATGATCAATAGTACTTCAACATATATATAATGTAATGATCAATAGTACTTCCTAACATATATATAATGTAATGATCAATAATACTTCCTAACATATATATAATGTAATGATCAATAGTACTTCCTAACATATATATAATGTAATGATCAATAATAGTTCCTAACATATATATAATGTAATGATCAATAACACTTCCTAACATATATATAATGTAATGATCAATAATACTTCCTAACATATATAATGTAATGATCATTAGTACTTCCTAACATATATAATGTAATGATCAATAACACTTCCTAACATATATATATAAGTAATGATCAATAGTACTCCTAACATATATATAATGTAATGAATCAATAGTACTTCCTAACATATATATTAATGTAATGATCAATAGTATTTCCTAACATATATATAATGTAATGATCAATAACACTTCTAACATATATATATATATATATATATTATATATATATAAATAATGTAAGATCAATAGTACTTCCTAACATATATATATAAATGTAATGATCAATAGTACTTCCTAACATATATATATAATGTAATGATCAATATACTTCCTAACATATATATAATGTAATGATCAATAATACTTCAACATAATATAATGTAATGATCATAATACTTCCTAACATATATATAATATAATGATCAATAACACTTCCTAACATATATATAATGTAATGATCAATAATACTTCCTAACATATATATATATAATATAATGATCAATAACACTTCCTAACATATATATATAATGTAATGATCAATAATACTTCCTAACATATATATAATGTTATGATCAATAATACTTCCTAACATATATAATGTAATGATCAATAATACTTCCTAACATATATATAATGTAATGATCAATAGTACTTCCTAACATATATATAATGTAATGATCAATAGTACTTCCTAACATATATATAATGTAATGATCAATAATACTTCCTAACATATATAAATATAAATGTAATGATCATAATACTTCCTAACATATATATAATATAATGATCAATAATGCTTCCTAACATATATATAATGTAATGATCGATAATCTTCCTAACATATATATAATGTAATGATCAATAATACTTCCCAACATATATATAAAGTAATGATCAATAATACTTCCTAACATATATATAATGTAATGATCAATAACACTTCCTAACATATATATAATGTAATGATCAATAATACTTCCTAACATATATATAATGTAATGATCAATAGTACTTCCTAACATATATATATATATATATAATGTAATGATCAATAGTACTTCCTAACATATATATATAAATATATATATATAATATATATATATATATAATATTAAATAATGTAATGGTCAATAGTACTTCCTAACATATATATATATATATATATAATGTAATGATCAATAGTACTTCCTAACATATATATAATGTAATGATCAATAATACTTCCTAACATATATATATAATGTAATGATCAATAGTACTTCCTAACATATATATAATGTAATGATCAATATACTTCCTAACATATATATAATGTAATGATCAATAGTACTTCCTAACATATATATATATAATGTAATGATCAATAATACTTCCTAACATATATATATATATAATGTAATGATCAATAGTACTTCCTAACATATATATATATAATGTAATGATCAATAATACTTCCTAACATATATATAATGTAATGATCAATAATACTTCCTAACATATATAATGTAATGATCAATAATATTTCCTAACATATATATATAATGTAATGATCAATAGTACTTCCTAATATATATATATATAATGTAATGATCAATAGTACTTCCTAATATATATAATGTAATGATCAATAGTACTTCCTAACATATATATATATATAATGATCAATAATACTTCATAAACATATATATAATGTAATCATCAATAATACTTCCTAACATATATATATAATGTAATGATCAATAGTACTTCCTAACATATATATAATATAATGATCAAAATACTTCCTAACATATACATAATGTAATGATCAATAAACTCCTAACATATATATATAATGTAATGATCAATAATACTTCCTAACATAATAATATATAATGTAATGATCAATAGTACTTCCTAACATATATATATAATGTAATGATCAATAATACTTCCTATCATATATATATAATGTAATGATCAATAGTACTTCCTAACATATATATATATATATAATGTAATGATCAATAACACTCTAACATATATATATATATAATGTAATGTCAATAATACTTCCTATCATATATATATAATTTAATGATCAATAGTACTTCCTAACAATATATAATATAATGATCAATAATACTTCATAACATATATATAATGTAATCATCAATAATACTTCCTAACATATATAATGTAATGATCAATAGTACTTCCTAACATATATATATATAATGTAATGATCAATAATACTTCCTAACATATATATAATGTAATGATCAATAGTACTTCCTAACATATATATATAATGTAATGATCAATAGTACTTCTAACATATATATATAATGTAATGATCAATAGTACTTCCTAACATATATATATATATATATATATATATATTATATATAATGTAATGATCAATAATACTTCCTAACATATATATATAATGTAATGATCAATAGTACTTCCTAACATATATATATAAGTAATGATCAATAATACTTCCTAACATTATATATATATAATGTAATGATCAATAGTACTTCCTAACATATATATATAATGTAATGAATCAATAGTACTTCCTAACATATATATATATAATGTAATGATGAATAGTACTTCCTAACATATATATATATATAATGTAATGATCAATAGTACTTCCTAACATATATTATAAATGTAATGATCAATATACTTCCTAACATTATTATATAATGTAATGATCAATAGTACTTCTAACATATATATATATAATGTAATGTCAATAGTACTTCCTAACATATATATAATGTAATGATCAATATACTTCCTAACATATATAATGTAATGATCAATAACACTTCCTAACATATATATAATGTAATGATCAATAGTACTTCCTAACATATATATATATAATGTAATGATCAATAATACTTCCTAACATAATATAGTAATGTAATGATCAATAACACTTCTAACATATATAATGTAATGATCAATAATACTTCCTAACATATTTATAA
>NW_026511767.1:7500-122500 GCF_027579735.1 Bombina bombina
TGTCACATAGTTTTGCTTGCTTTAACTCCCTCTACAAGTTGCTTTAAGAAACATAAAACCCAAAATTGTTCTTAATGAATTAGATAGAGAATACAATTTTAAACAACTTTCCAATTTACTTCTATTATCAAATTTTCTCCGGTTTCTTGTTGGCCTTTGTTGAAAAGCAAGGATGGAAGCTCAGGAGTGTACATGGGTCTGCAGCACTATATGGAAGCAGTTTTCTTTCATGTAATTGGCAAGAGTCCATGAGCTAGTGACGTATGGGATATACAATCCTACCAGGTGGGGCAAAGTATCCCAAACCTCAAAATGCCTATAAATACACCCCTCACCACACCTACAATTCAATTTTACAAACTTTGCCTCCTATGGATGTGGTGAAGTAAGTTTGTGCTAAGATTTCTACGTTGATATGTGCTTCTCAGCATTTTGAAGCCCGATTCCTCTCACAGTACAGTGAATGTCAGAGGGATGTGAAGGGAGTATCACCTATTGAATTATATGGTTTTCCTCACGGGAAATCTTTTCATAGGTTCTCTGTTATCAGTCATAGAGATTAATCTCCTACCTCCCTTTTCAGATCGACGATATACTCTCATATTCCATTACCTCTACTGATAACTGTTTCAGTACTGGTTTGGCTATCTGCTATATGTGGATGGGTGTCTTTCGGTAAGTATGTTTTCATTACTTAAGACACTCTCAGCTATGATTTGGCACTTTATGTATTAATTTAAAGTTTTAAATATATGTATTGTACTTATATTTGCCATGAGTCAGGTTTATGTATATTTCCTTTTGCAGACTCTGTTTCAAAATTGGGAAACATATTTAGGAAGTTATGTTTTCTTACCTGGGGTATAGTCTTTTCTTCAAATTGACTGCTTTTTCATAAAATTTCGCGGGCAAAACTAGGCTCGCGAGGTCACAAAATGCTGATGTTTATTGCGTCATTGTTGGCATGAGAATTTTTTTGGCACGAAGGTACGTTCGGTGACGCAAATTCGTAATTTCCAGCATCTTAGCTGACACCAGGTTTCCTTGCACAAGGTTGCGTCTTTGCGTCTACCATGACGCGAGTTGCGTCATTTCCGGATGTTTTTAGCACCAAAAAAATTCGTTTTGCGTTGTGCATCATACTTGGTGACAAATAATTTCATTATTTAAACCCCATTTCCTATATGCCTCTTGCCTTTTTTATGCTCAGAGGGCTATGTTGTTTGCATTTTGTTTCCCATTCCTGAAACTGCCATATATGGAAATTGATAATTTTGCTTTATATATATGTTAAGATGTTTCAATCTGATCCTTTCTCAGAAACAACTGTTGGAACCCTGCTGCCTGATAACAGTTCTACCAAAGCTAAGTGTATCTGTTGTAAGTTAGTGGAGATTATATCTCCAGCTGTAGTATGTAACAGTTGTCATGATAAGCTTTTACATGCAGAGAATGTATGCATCAGTACTAGTACAATGCCTGTTGTTCCTTCAACATCTAATGTACATGATATCCCTGTTAATATAAAAGATTTTATTGCTGATGCGATTCAGAAGGCTTTGTCTGCTATTCCGCCTTCTAATAAACGTAAAAGGTCTTTTAAAACTTCTCATAAAGTTGATGGACAACATACTGAATTATCCTCCTCTTATGAGGATCTATCTGATTCAGAAGATCCTACCTCAGATATTGACACTGAAAAATCTACTTATCTCTTAAAGATGGAGCATATACGTTCCTTGTTAAAAGAGGTGTTGATTACTTTGGATATTGAGGAATCTAGTCCTCTTGATACTAAAACTAGTAAACGTTTAAATTCTGTTTATAAACCTCCAGAGGTTTTTCCAGTTCCTGATGCTATTTCTGATATGATTTCAAAGGAATGGGATAGGCCTGGTACTTCTTTCATTCCTTCTTTTAGGTTTTAAAAGTTGTATCCTTTGCCAGCAATTAGATTGGAGTTTTGGAAAAAAATCCCCAAAATTGATGGGGCTATTTCTACTCTTTCCAAACGTACTACTATTCCTATGGAAGATAGTACTTCTTTTAATGATCCTTTAGATAGTAAACTTAAATCTTATCTAAGGAAAGTTTATTTATTTTCTGGCTATATTCTTAGGCCTCCTATATCTATGGCTGATGTTGCAGCTGCATCAACTTTTTGGTTGGAAAGCTTAGCGCAACAGGAAACATCCTATTGTCTATCATTGTTCGCTTGCTTCAACATTCTTATCATTTTATCTGTGATGCTATTTTTGATATTATCAAAATTGATGTTAAATCTATGTCTTTAGCTATTTTAGCTAGAAGAGCTTTGTGGCTCAAATATTGGAATGCTGACATGGTATCTAAGTCTAGATTACTATCTCTTTCTTTCCATGGTAACAATTTATTTGGTTCTTAGTTGGATTCAATTATTTCAACTGTCACTGGGGGAAGGGAGTTTTTTTTTGCCTCAGGATAAAAGATCTAAGGGTAAATCTAAAGCTTCTAATCGTGTTCGTTATTTTTGACAGAATAAGGAATAGAAAGCCAATCCTTCCCCCAAAGAATCTGGTTCCAATTGGAAACCTTCAAGTTGGAATAAATCAAAGCCTTTTAAGAAACCAAAGCC
Organism: Bombina bombina; assembly: GCF_027579735.1. Lineage (NCBI taxonomy): Eukaryota > Metazoa > Chordata > Amphibia > Anura > Bombinatoridae > Bombina > Bombina bombina. The sequence continues at coordinate 10,115 of NW_026511767.1, forward strand.
AGCCCCCAAGTCTTCATGAAGGTGCGGCCCTCATTCCAGCTCAGCGGGTGGGGGGGGGGCAGATTCTGTCCAAAATCAGTGGATTCAGAGTATTGTCTCTCAAGTGTATCAAATAGGATTCAGAGTAAGACCTCCTGTGAGAAGATTTTTTTCTCTCACACGTTCCAGCAAATCCAGTGAAGGCTCAAGCTTTTCTGAAGTGCGTTTCAGATCTAGAGCTTTCAGGGGTAATCATACCAGTTCCGTTTCAGGAACAGGTCTGGGGTTTTATTCAAATCTTTTCATTGTTCCAAAGAAAGAAAATTAATTCAGGCCAGTTCTGGATTTGAACATTTTGAATTGTTTTGTAAGTGCCAACTTTCAAAATGGTGACTATAAGGACTATTCTGCCTTTTGCTCAGCAAGGTCATTATATGTCCACGATAGACTTACAGGATGCATATCTTCATATTCCGATTCATCCAGACCACTATCGTTTTTTGAGATTCTCTTTTCTAGACAAGCATTACCAATTTGTCGCTCTTCCATTTGGCCTAGCGACAGCTCCAATACTTTTTTCAAAGGTTCTCGGTGCCCTACTCTCTGTAATCAGAGAATAGGGTATTGCAGTGTTTCCTTATTTGGACGATATCTTGGTACTAGCTCAGTCTTTACATTCTGCCGAATCTCACACAAATCAACTAGTGTTGTTTCTTCAAAGACACGGTTGGAGGATCAATTTACCGATAAGTTCCTTGATTCCTCAGACAAGGGTCACCTTTTTAGGTTTTCAGATAGATTCAGTGTCCATGATTAAGTCTTTAACAGACAAGAGACAAATGAAATTGGTTTCAGCTTGTCGAAACCTTCAGTCTCAATCTTTCCCTTCAGTGGCTATGTGCATGGAAGTTTTAGGTCTCATGACTGCAGCATTGGACGCAATCCCTTTTGCTCGTTTTCATATGAGACCTCTTCAGCTTTGTATGCTGAATCAATGGTGCAGGGAGTATACAAGGATCACAATTCATATCCTTAAATCCCAATGTTCGACTCTCTCTGACTTGGTGGTTATATCACCATCGTATAGTTATAGGGGCCTCTTTTGTTCATCCAACCTGGACTGCAATCACAACAGATGCGAGTCTTTCAGATTGGGGAACCCCTGACAGCACAAGGGGTTTGGAAATCTCTGTGCTTTTTTCAGGGTTTTTCAGGTTTGGCCTCTGTTGAAGAGAGAACCATTCATTTGTTTTCAGACAGACAATATCACAACTGTGGCATATGTCAATCATCAGAGTGGGACTCACAGTCCCCTAGCTATGAAAGAAGTATCTTGGATACTTTCTTGGGCGGTATCCAGCTCTTGTCTAATTTCTGCGGTACATATCCCAGATGTAGACAATTGGGAAGCGTATTTTCTCAGCCGTCACACTTTACATCTGGGGGAGTGGTCTCTCCATCCAAATGTGTTTTTTCAGATGTGGGGTCTTCCAGAAATAGATCTGATGGCTTGCCATCTAAACAAGAAACTTCCCAGGTACTTGTCCAGGTCCAGGGATCCTCAGGCGGAGTCGGTGCATGCGTTTGCAGTTCCTTGGTTTTACCAACCTGCTTATATCTTCCCGCCTCTAGTTCTTCTTCCAAGAGTGATCACCAAGATCATCATGGAACAATCGTTTGTAGCACCAGCATGGCCTCACAGGTTCTGTTATGCGGATCCTGTCCTGATGTCCAGTTGCCAACCTTGGCCACTTCCTTTAAGGCCAAACCTTCTGTCTCAAGGACCGTTTTTCCATCACAATCAAAAATTGTTAAATTTGAAGGTATGGAAATTGAACGCTTAGTGCTTAGTCATAGAGGTTTCTCTGACTCAGTGATTAATACTATGTTACAGGCTTGTAAATCTGTTTCCAGGAAGATTTATTATCGAGTTTAGAAGACTTATATTTCATGGTGTTCTTCTCATAAATTCTCTTGGCATTGTTTTAGAATTCCTAGAATTTTACAGTTTCTTCAGGATGGTTTGGATAAAGGTTTGTCTGCAAGTTCGTTGAAGGGACAAATCTCTGCTCTTTCTGTTTTATTTCACAGAAAGATTGCTAAGCTTCCTTATATTCACTGTTTTGTACAGGCTTTGGTCCATATCAAGCCTGTCATTAAAGTGAAGGTAAACTTTGGTGAATGAAAGCCCGTTTTTTAAAAATACTATTAAAAACAGGGGCACTTTCATTCATCAAAGTTTACAAAGCAGCCGTTTTGGTAAAAAAATTACCTTTTTTTCCTTTTCACTGCTACAGCAGCTTCCCCCACATAGAGATCTTGTATTCACACGTCAACAATGACTAATCTTGCTTCCTCCAATCACAGCATGCCCTCAGGCAATAACTACCCCAGGGAGGGAAAAGCTGTGATTGGAGGAAGCAGGATTAGTCATTGCTGACGTGTGGAAAAAGGATCTCTAGGTGGGGGAAACTACTGTAGCAGTGAAAAGAAAAATAGGTAATTTTTTTAACAAAACGGCTGCTTTGTAAACTTTGATGAATGAAAGTGCCCTTGTTTTTAATAGTATTTTTAAAAAACGGGCTTTCATTCACCAAATGAGCCTATGCATTCTTTGGATATTAAACTACTTTCTTGTAAAGTGTTGTTCCTTTTGGCTATCTCTTCTGCTAGAAGAGTTTTCGAATTATCTTCTCTTTCTTGTGAGTCTCCTTTTCTGATTTTCCATCAGGATAAAGCAGTTTTGCAGACTTCATTTAAATTTTTACCTAAAGTTGTGAATTCTAACAACATTAATAGGGAAATTTTGTTCCCTATTTGTGTCCTAATCCTACAAATTCTTTGGAGAGATCCTTACATTCTCTGGATGTTGTAAGAGCTTTTAAATTTTATGTTGAAGCTACTAAAGATTTCAGGAAGACTTCTAGTCTATTTGTTGTCTTTTCTGGTTCTAGGAAAGGTCAGAAAGCTTCTGCCATTTCCTTGGCATCTTGGTTAAAGCTTTTGATTCATCAGGCTTATTTGGAGTCGGGTCAGGCTCCGCCTCAGAGAATCACTGCTCATTCTACTAGATCAGTTTCCACTTTGTGGGCTTTTAAGAATAAAGCTTCAGTTGATCAGATTTGCAAAGCAGAAACTTGGTCTTTCTTCTGTTATGTGTGATCAGTCCACGGGTCATCATTACTTCTGGGATATAACTCCTCCCCAACAGGAAATGCAAGAGGATTCACCCAGCAGAGCTGCATATAGCTCCTCCCCTCTACGTCAGTCCCAGTCATTCTCTTGCACCCAACGACTAGATAGGATGTGTGAGAGGACTATGGTGATTATACTTAGTTTTTATGACTTCAATCAAAAGTTTGTTATTTTAAAATAGCACCGGAGCGTGTTATTACTTCTCTGGCAGAGTTTGAGGAAGAATCTGACAGAGATTTTTTACTAGGATTTTAACCGGAGTCGTTAAGATCATATTGCTGTTCTCGACCATCTGAGGGAGGTAAAGGCTTCAGATCAGGGGACAGCGGGCAGATGAATCTGCATTGAGGTATGTGGCAGTTTTTATTTTCTGAATGGAATTGATGAGAAAAGCCTGCCATACCGTTAAAATGACATGTATGTATACACTTCAGTATTCTGGGGATGGTATTTCACCGGAACTACTGTGTTAAAGGTCACTAATCCTTTTAATAACTATTCTCATGTTAAACGTTTTTGCTGGAATGTAGAATCGTTTACATTGCTGAGGTACTGTGTGAATAAATATTTGGGCATTATTTTCCACTTGGCAGTTTTTTGCTTTAATTGTGACAGTTTCGTTTCTCTTCACTGCTGTGTGGGAGAGGGAGGGGCCGTTTTTGGCGCTCTTTGCTACGCATCAAAAAATTCCAGTCAGCTACTTTTATATTTCCTGCATGATCCGGTTCATCTCTGACAGATCTCAGGGGTCTTCAAACTTCTTTGAAGGGAGGTAAATTCTCTCAGCAGAGCTGTGAGAATTCTTATAGTGACTGTGAATAAAAAACGTTGTTTTGTTTTCTTATGTACAAATTTAATTAGTGTTGTTTTTTACTAATGGGAACAAACCTTTGCTAAAAGTTGTGTTGTTTTAAAGTTTGATGCTATAACTGTTTTTCAGTTCATTATTTCAACTGTCATTTAATCGTTAGTACCTCTTTGAGGCACAGTGCGTTTTTTTGCTAAAAAAGATTATAACCAAGTTGTAAGTTTTTTTGCTAGTGTGTTAAACATGTCTGACTCAGAGGAAGATATCTGTGTCATTTGTTCCAATGCCAAAGTGGAGCCCAATAGAAATTTATGTACTAACTGTATTGATGCTACTTTAAATAAAAGTCAATCTGTACAATGTGAACAAATTTCACCAAACAGCGAGGGGAGAGTTATGCCGACTAACTCGCCTCACGCGACAGTACCTGCATCTCCCGCCCGGGAGGTGCGTGATATTTTGGCGCCTAGTACATCTGGGCGGCCATTACAGATAACATTACAAGATATGGCTACTGTTATGACTGAAGTTTTGTCTAAATTACCAGAACTAAGAGGCAAGCGTGATCACTCTGGGGTGAGAACAGAGTGCGCTGACAATGCTAGGGCCATGTCTGATACTGCGTCACAGCTCGCAGAGCATGAGGACGGAGAGCTTCATTCTGTGGGTGACGGTTCTGATCCAAACAGATTGGACTCAGATATTTCAAATTTTAAATTTAAATTGGAGAACCTCCGTGTACTACTAGGGGAGGTCTTAGCAGCTCTCAACGATTGTAACACCGTTGCAATACCAGAGAAACTGTGTAGGTTGGATAAATACTTTGCGGTACCGGCGAGTACTGACGTTTTTCCTATACCTAAGAGACTAACTGAAATTGTTACTAAGGAGTGGGATAGACCCGGTGTGCCGTTCTCACCCCCCTCCAATATTTAGAAAGATGTTTCCAATAGACGCCACCACTCGGGACTTATGGCAAACGGTCCCCAAGGTGGAGGGAGCAGTTTCTACTTTAGCTAAGCGTACCACTATCCCGGTGGAGGATAGCTGTGCTTTCTCAGATCCAATGGATAAAAAATTAGAGGGTTACCTTAAGAAAATGTTTGTTCAACAGGGTTTTATATTACAACCCCTTGCATGTATCGCGCCGATTACGGCTGCGGCAGCATTTTGGATTGAGTCGCTTGAAGAGAACCTTAGTTCCTCTACGCTAGACGACATTACGGACAGGCTTAGAGTCCTTAAACTAGCTAATTCTTTCATTTCGGAGGCCGTAGTACATTTAACCAAACTTACGGCTAAGAACTCAGGATTCGCCATACAGGCACGCAGGGCACTGTGGCTAAAATCCTGGTCAGCTGATGTTACTTCTAAGTCCAAATTACTTAATATACCTTTCAAGGGGCAGTCCTTATTCGGGCCCGGTTTGAAAGAAATTATCGCTGACATTACGGGAGGTAAGGGCCACGCCCTACCTCAAGACAAGGCCAAAGCTAAGGCTAGACAGTCTAATTTTCGTCCCTTTCGGAATTTCAAAACAGGAGCAGCATCAACCTCCACTGCACCAAAACAGGAAGGAGCTGTTGCTCGTTACAGGCAAGGCTGGAAGCCTAACCAGTCCTGGAACAAAAGCAAGCAGGCCAGGAAACCTGCTGCTGCCCCAAAGACAGCATGAACCGAGAGCCCCCGATCCGGGACCGGATCTAGTAGGGGGCAGACTCTCTCTCTTCGCCCAGGCCTGGGCAAGAGATGTTCAGGATCCCTGGGCACTAGAGATCATATCTCAGGGATACCTTCTAGACTTCAAATTATCTCCCCCAAGAGGGAGATTTCATCTGTCAAGGTTGTCAACAAACCAGATAAAGAAAGAAGCGTTTCTACGCTGCGTACAAGATCTGTTAACAATGGGAGTGATCCATCCGGTTCCGTGGTCGGAACAAGGACAAGGGTTCTACTCAAACCTGTTTGTGGTTCCCAAAAAAGAGGGAACTTTCAGGCCAATCTTAGATTTAAAGACTCTAAACAAATTCCTAAGAGTTCCATCGTTCAAAATGGAAACTATTCGGACAATCTTACCCATGATCCAAGAGGGTCAGTACATGACCACAGTGGATTTAAAGGATGCTTACCTTCACATACCGATCCACAAAGATCATCACCGGTATCTAAGGTTTGCCTTCTTAGACAGGCACTACCAGTTTGTAGCTCTTCCATTCGGATTGGCTACGGCTCCAAGAATCTTCACAAAGGTTCTGGGTGCCCTTCTAGCGGTACTAAGACCGCGAGGGATTTCGGTAGCTCCGTACCTAGACGACATTCTAATACAAGCTTCAAGCTTTCAAACTGCCAAGTCTCATACAGAGTTAGTTCTGGCATTTCTAAGGTCGCATGGATGGAAAGTGAACGAAAAGAAGAGTTCCCTCTTTCCTCTCACAAGAGTTCCATTCTTGGGGACTCTTATAGATTCTGTAGAAATGAAGATTTACCTGACAGAAGACAGGTTAACAAAACTTCAAAATGCATGCCGCGTCCTTCATTCCATTCAACACCCGTCAGTAGCTCAATGCATGGAGGTGATCGGCTTAATGGTAGCGGCAATGGACATAGTACCTTTTGCACGCCTACACCTCAGACCGCTGCAATTATGCATGCTAAGTCAGTGGAATGGGGATTACTCAGATTTGTCCCCTACTCTGAATCTGAATCAAGAGACCAGAAATTCTCTTCTATGGTGGCTTTATCGGCCACACCTGTCCAGGGGGATGCCATTCAGCAGGCCAGACTGGACAATTGTAACAACAGACGCCAGCCTACTAGGTTGGGGCGCTGTCTGGAATTCTCTGAAGGCTCAGGGACTATGGAATCAGGAGGAGAGTCTCCTTCCAATAAACATTCTGGAATTGAGAGCAGTTCTCAATGCCCTTCTGGCTTGGCCCCAGTTAATAACTCGGGGGTTCATCAGGTTTCAGTCGGACAACATCACGACTGTAGCTTACATCAACCATCAGGGAGGGACAAGAAGCTCCCTAGCAATGATGGAAGTATCAAAGATAATTCGCTGGGCAGAGTCTCACTCTTGCCACCTGTCAGCAATCCACATCCCGGGAGTGGAGAACTGGGAGGCGGATTTCTTGAGTCGCCAGACTCTTCATCCGGGGGAGTGGGAACTTCATCCGGAGGTCTTTGCCCAAATACTTCGACGTTGGGGCAAACCAGAGATAGATCTCATGGCGTCTCGCCAGAACGCCAAACTTCCTCGCTACGGGTCCAGATCCAGGGATCCGGGAGCAGTTCTGATAGATGCTTTGACAGCACCTTGGAACTTCAGGATGGCTTATGTGTTTCCACCCTTCCCGCTGCTTCCTCGATTGATTGCCAAAATCAAACAGGAGAGAGCATCAGTAATTCTAATAGCACCCTGCTTGGCCACGCAGGACTTGGTATGCAGATCTAGTGGACATGTCATCCTGTCCGCCTTGGTCTCTACCTCTAAGACAGGACCTTCTGATACAGGGTCCATTCAAACATCAAAATCTAACTTCTCTGAAGCTGACTGCTTGGAAATTGAACGCTTGATTTTATCAAAACGTGGTTTTTCTGAGTCGGTTATTGATACCCTGATTCAGGCTAGGAAGCCTGTTACCAGAAGGATTTACCATAAAATATGGCGGAAATACCTATACTGGTGCGAATCCAAAGGTTACTCCTGGAGTAAGGTTAGGATCGCTAGGATATTGTCTTTTCTACAAGAAGGTTTAGAAAAGGGTTTATCAGCTAGTTCATTAAAGGGACAGATTTCAGCTCTGTCCATCTTGTTACACAGACGTCTGTCAGAAAATCCAGACGTCCAGTCCTTTTGTCAGGCTTTAGCTAGGATCAAGCCTGTGTTTAAAGCTGTTGCTCCACCATGGAGTTTAAACTTAGTTCTTAACGTTTTACAGGGTGTTCCGTTTGAACCCCTTCATTCCATTGATATAAAAATGTTATCTTGGAAAGTTCTGTTTTTAATGGCTATTTCCTCGGCTCGAAGAGTCTCTGAGTTATCAGCCTTACATTGTGATTCCCCTTATCTGATTTTTCACTCAGACAAGGTAGTTCTGCGTACTAAACCTGGGTTCTTACCTAAGGTAGTCACTAACAGGAACATCAATCAAGAGATTGTTGTCCCATCCCTGTGTCCAAATCCTTCTTCAAAGAAGGAACGTCTTTTACACAATCTGGATGTAGTTCGTGCCCTCAAGTTCTACTTGCAGGCAACTAAAGATTTTCGCCAAACTTCTTCCTTGTTTGTCGTTTACTCTGGACAGAGGAGAGGTCAAAAAGCTTCTGCTACCTCTCTCTCTTTTTGGCTTCGTAGCATAATACGTTTAGCCTATGAGACTGCTGGACAGCAGCCTCCTGAAAGAATTACAGCTCACTCCACTAGAGCTGTGGCTTCCACTTGGGCCTTTAAGAATGAGGCCTCTGTTGAACAGATTTGCAAGGCTGCAACTTGGTCTTCGCTTCATACTTTTTCCAAATTTTACAAATTTGACACTTTTGCTTCTTCGGAGGCTATTTTTGGGAGAAAGGTTCTTCAGGCAGTGGTTCCTTCTGTATAATGAGCCTGCCTATCCCTCCCGTCATCCGTGTACTTTTGCTTTGGTATTGGTATCCCAGAAGTAATGATGACCCGTGGACTGATCACACATAACAGAAGAAAACATAATTTATGCTTACCTGATAAATTCCTTTCTTCTGTTGTGTGATCAGTCCACGGCCCGCCCTGTTTTAAGGCAGGTAAATATCTTTTAAATTATACTCCAGTCACCACTTCACCCTTGGTTACTCCTTTCTCGTTGATTCTTGGTCGAATGACTGGGACTGACGTAGAGGGGAGGAGCTATATGCAGCTCTGCTGGGTGAATCCTCTTGCATTTCCTGTTGGGGAGGAGTTATATCCCAGAAGTAATGATGACCCGTGGACTGATCACACAACAGAAGAAAGGAATTTATCAGGTAAGCATAAATTATGTTTTTTTGCATACATTTACTAAATTCTACCGTTTTGATGTATTTGCCTCTTCGGAAACTGTTTTTGGTAGAAAAGTTCTTCAGGCAGCTATTTCAGTTTGATTCCTCTGCTTATGTTTTAAGTTTTTTCTTTTAAATTATGAGAAAAACCTATTTTTTTGGATGTGGATTTAATTTTTTCAGCGGGAAATGGCTGTTTTTATTTTTATCCCTCCCTCTCTAGTGACTCTTCTGTGGAGTACAACATCTTGGGTATTACTATCCCATACATCACTAGCACAACTTGCCAATTACATGAAAGAAAACATAATTTATGCAAGAACTTACCTGATAAATTAATTTCTTTCATATTGGCAAGAGTCCATGAGACACACCCTTTTTATGGTGGTTATGATTTTTTGTATAAAGCACAATTATATTTCCAGTTCCTTTTTTGATGCTTGTTACTCCTTTTTCTATCACCCCACTACTTGGCTCTTCGTTAAACTGAATTATGGGTGTGGTGAGGGGTGTATTTATAGGTATTTTGAGGTTTGGGAAACTTTGCCCCTCCTGGTAGGATTGTATATCCCATACGTCACTAACGCATGGACTCTTGCCAATATGAAAGAAATTAATTTTTCAGGTAAGTTCTTACATAAATTATGTTTTGCAACAATGTTATACTTTAGCAAGAGCACTAGATGACAGCGCTATGTCCTGTCATGTAGTGCATTAGGCATGTGCACACTACCTACCTAGGTATGGCTTCGACAAAGAAATAACATGACAACTAGGCAAATTTAATAATATAAATAAATTGGAAACTTTTTAAAATTGTATTCTCTATCTGGATCATGAAAGAAACATTTTGGGTTTCGTGTCCATTTAAATAGCATTGCTAAAAACCAATGCTTCCATATTGTGTTCAAGACACCGGCACTTTACAAGCTTCAGCAGTTAATGCCAAATGTTTGGCATTAAAGGGACAGTCTACACTAGAATTTTTATTGTTTTAAAAGATAGATAATCCCTTTATTACCCATTTCCCAGTTTTGCATAACCAACAAAGTTATAATAATATACTTTTAACCTCTGTGATTATCTTGTATCTAAGCCTCTGCAAACTGCCCCTTTTTTCAGTTCTTTTGACAGACTTGCAGTCTAGCCAATCAGTGCCTGCTCCCAGATTACTTCACGTGCATGAGCACAGTGTTATCTATATGAAATATGTGAACCAACACCCTCTAGTGGTGAAAAACTGTTAAAATGCAATCTGAAAAAGGTGGGCTTCAAGGTCTAAGAAATCAGCATTTGAACCTCCTAGGTTAAGCTTTCAACTAAGAATACCAAGAGAACAAAGCAAAATTGTTGATAAAAGTAAATTGGAAAATTGTTTAAAATTACATGCTCTATCTGAATCATGAAAGTTTATTTTGGCCTAGACTGTCCCTTTAACTGCTGAAGCTTCTGCATAGGATTCCCACACATTGCAATTGCACACGGATAGTAATATCAGAGCTGTACGCTTTTGCTTATCAAGTCATCTATATTTCTAATACATCTGAACTTTTATATCAACTTGACTTTTTATATCAACTTGACTTTTATTATTTTTACTTTGTAGACTTGATCGTCACATTGTTATACATTGATTTGGCTATATGAACTGCATTTGTATGGATTTACAATGAGATTTACTAGACCTCAGATCTTATATTAGGAGTCATTTATTAACTGACTTTTAGGATTGACCTATAGGATTATTTTATGCTGACACTGGTGTCATATGTAGTTAATTTTAACTGTTTATATTATATTTTTATTAAATTGAGTGTTATAATACACTATTGGTTTACATATCAGTCAGTATTATATTTGTATTGTATCTATATATAAAATATTTAATCTATATCTTAATACACCAAATGAGGGAATTAGCAATATTTGCGCCACCTACCACTTGTATATATGTAACTTTTTTCAACTGTTTCTTGGGGTAGAAACGTTTCTTAGGTGTGCATTATTCCCTGCTGCCATAGAGATTATACAACTGTATTCTTTTTTACGTTTTTCCATTTCCGCATTCCCGACCGCGTGGCGAAGGAAATTTTCTAGTCCGCAGGGGTCTGGTCATAGGAGGTGGTGAGTGCCCCAGCCATTGGGGGTGTCAGGTGCCGTTTTAGTTTTCACTATTTTAGTCCATATTTAAATACCCTCTATCCAGTTATGAAGGATTCTATTGCTGAGACTGTGTTAATTTCAGATTCAGTTACAGAGGATTCTGATACTGAGACTTTTTTGATTTCAGATTCTGTGTCCGGTGATGAATCCAAAGGAGCCTATTTGACGCCTTTAACCAGTTTTGTTCCGTATGCCATTTCAGAGTGCTTGGTTCCTCGGGCTCGTGAATCAAGGGACTGCTGAGCCATCCGCCTCTGGGGGTCCTGTCCTCCGAGAGGCGAGTTCCCTACCAAATTATACTTCTGCACATGTGGGTAACCCAATTTATGGTTCCTCCATCCGGGGTGGCGTTTTTCCACTGGAGGTTGCAGCACAATTTTTGCTTCCACATAATGTTGGTGATTGTTCGTCTGCAGAGTCCAGACGTTTATTTGAGAATGTGCTCATGCCCCATTGTCCTGGGTCTTACGCCTTGGGGAGGGCCTCTACAGTTCCCCGCGGGGGTATCTGTCCCTGAGTGTTGTGCCTTACGTTACAGGATTGCGAGCCTTCGTGTGTTGCTCAGACATGTTTTTCAGTTATTGGATGAACCTATCGTTACCAGATACAGGGAATTTCAGTCTGATAATTCGAATGGTGCACCTCATTAGACATGTGGGAATGTAGTAATCTCCCGATTGTCATTTGTTTGAGATCTTTCCCAGTTTTGTGAAATAGGGCTCAGTTTGGCTGGTCCTGCGGGTAGGCCTTTGTCTTTTTGGGCGTTAACCTCCGGATTGCCTTATATTTTATTTTTATCCGATGTGATGTCTTTTATTTGTTTTTGTTTCCTTCGGGAGCCTTCTGGGATTGATACTCTTTATTACTTCTTCGGAAGTTGTTGGACATGTTAGTCTTCTGTTAAAAATGTCTGTTTTCTGTTTTGTCCCCTACGAGTGAGAATTTACGCAGCTTGCCGGTTGGGACCCTAGGAGCAGACTGGTCCTGTCGGGTTCGTTCGGTCTTGCAGGTGTTCAGACACATAGCGCTGTTCTGCTCGGCTGGTTCGGTAGAAGCGCTGAGTGCTCAGGTTATCATTATTTTTTCATGTTCAACTAAGCATTCGAGAGGACCTGTGGGTCCGTGACGTGGGAAGGATTGTTTCAGTCCTTATAGCCTTCAGTCATAGATGACCTGGCAGGGGAGTTTTTTCGCTGCGTCACTCTGATATCTGATTTCATCAGAACTTAGAGTTTCCTCCCCCATGTGGTGGAGGGTGGGAGGACTTAATGCCCCTTACTGCTATTGAGCGGTTGGGCCTTTATTTTTTAGGCCTCTGGATTTGTCCTTTTGGGCTTGATACAACAGCTTGTACAGGATAGCTGTCTAGAATGCGGTAGGTTTGCAGTTTGAAGCCTGTTGCAGCTCTTGACACCTTGCAGGGGCACACGTAAGCTGTTTCTAGTATTTCTAGAGGCAGCTCTTACTCTTGACTGAGTTATAAGAGGCCTTTGGGTCTTTTTCCATTGCCTCCGGGTGAATGGATCTCCTTTTAGGGATCTGTGTTTCCGGATGATGGTTGTTCCCTGCAGGGACTTTTGTTTAGCTCAGGGTTTTCCGGAGCTGGGTAGACTTAGTGCCTTCTCTTCTTTGTGTCCTCTGCTGGCACGGAGGTGTTAGGGAGACTAGTCCTGTTAGTAGAATTTTTTTGACCTTGAGGTATCCCATGGTCGTCCTGAGGCTCTGAGAAATATCTTCATACGACTTCTAGCCTTGCTTCTTGGAGTGTTGGAGTTTAGCTAGGGGTGGTTCCTTCCTTTGGTCAGGGCTTTTGAGTTTTCTCGCTATCTGGATTTTCTGGATATGCATCCATACGCTTGCGTCTGGCTTTTTGGCCAGTTGGGGTGTTTAGTTCTAGGGTAAGGTTTGCCTTAACTATTGGGTACCCGGACCTGTTTTTCTCCCTGAGACTTCCGGTTGCTGAAGCTTCGCTTGGCCTTTTTACTGACCCAGTCTTGGGTGGTTTTGGAATCTTGGATCTCAGGGCTGGTCGGGGTGTTCCACGGTAGTGGGAACTTGGGCTGTGTCCTTGCTCCATCTACCTAGCCTAGTCATGGTTGGCCAGGTTTTCAGAGTATTTTTTACTCTTTGTCACAGAGTAGCCTATGTCATCTGGTGGTTAGCCATGTGGCTTGAGCCTCAAGGGTGCATGGTTCATACCCAGCTGCTGGCTTTGGATGTCCAATTCTGGTGCGCCTTAGGGTTGCATTCCCCTGGTCAGCTTGCCAGGCGAATAGGTATGCTGTGCCTCTGTGCAGCAAGCTACTTGTAGGGGGGGGGGGGTCCTTTTTCTAGGACATCTGTGTTGGGAATTTCTCTTCCCATTAGCCGATGCCTTCGGGCCTTGAGGACAGTTGTTGCCCTTCTGGCATCATCCCTTTTCTTTAGGGGATATTCTCCTCCCTATGGAGATAGTCCTTGCTTGGGGCTTCTCCTGGATGGGTGGCGGAGAAGTGGAATTGGTTCCCCCTGGGGTTTTGCTGGCTCCAAGCAGACTTGTTGGGCCTTTATTTGATAGATCCTTAGGTCTATGGCCTTGTTGTCTGTTTCAGAGTCGGGTTGTACTTGTGCTCTGTGGGGATGGATGTGCTATCCTTACGCTCGTTCCTGTACCTGTTTCGGGATTCTTTTGTTTCCCTGTCTTGGATCCCGGAGGCTGGGTTGGTCCAGCTGAGTGGGGGTCTGCAGGTCAGGATGGCCGAGCGGTCTAAGTTACTAGAAGAGGGTTTACTTTTCCTTCGGGTTCTGAGGGTAGACTCTCCTTCTCGGGGGGCCTCGATTGAGGTTTGTGTTCCCCTTTTCAGGGACCTGTGTGTAGGTCTTCCTGAAACGTGCCCTCTGTCTGGGGGTTGCTTTTGCGGTCTGCTTTTTGCTTGACTGCTTTTTTTTCCTCGCAAGTACCCTCTGAGTCGTCCTGTTGTGGACTCTGTGTTCTCAAACTTGGGGTTTTTCACCTGGGTGTATTACACACTTTTTCATGGTCGAATACTTTGGTATTCTATGGCCAGACACTGGGAGGACTTTGCCTCTTCAGTTGCATTCCGTGCTTGCAGGATATTGAGAGACGTCTGTTCTGTCTCTGTGCCCGGTCTTATCCTGGGTTTTGCTTGGTATAGCCGTGGCCTCCTTTCCCTGTTTGGGCCCCTTTGGGTCTCTGTGAGCTGGACTCACTCGTGGAGGTGTTCTTTTTGTATTAGGGGATCTTTCGGTTTCCTTGGTTCTCCTTTGCCTTGTTCCCTTGGGGGTTTCGGGCTGGTGTCTCCTTTATTTGTGGAGATGAGCGGTGGGGGACCACTTGTTGGGCGACGGTGTCTCCTGGAGAACTGTTGGCTCAGTCTAGTCCATTTGTGGTCTCTAATTGGCTTCTGAACTAACTGCGAGTCAGTGTCATTGGGGCTTTTCCTCTTAAAATTTTCTCGACTTCAGACAAAGCAGAGTTTTTTATGGGTAGAGGTTCAGGCATGGTGCCCTCAGTATGGGCCGCCTATTGTACCCTTTCGTCTTGGCATTCAGTGTCCTCTATAGCTTGGGTATTGTTTTCCCAAAAGTAATGAATGCAGCTGTGGACTCAATTTAAGAAGAAAAACATAAATTATGCTTACCTGATCATTTCCTTTTCTTCTGATGGAAAGAGTCCTCAGCTCCCCACCCGTACTTTTATGTATGGGTCCTTATATTCTTCTGGCACCTTTCACCCTGATATTTCTTCTACTGTTCCTTGTTCCTCGGCAGAATGATTGGGGGATGAGAGGAGTGGGAGGAGTATTTAAGCCTTTGGCTGGCTTGTCTTTGCCTCCTCCTGGTGGCCGTGTTCTTATTTCCCCAAAAGTAATGAATGCAGCTGTGGACTCTTTCCATCAGAAGAAAAGGAAATGATCAGGTAAGCATAATTTTGGGGGTTTTTTTACAAGTTTTCTGTGCTGCTACCTAGGGAAGCTTTACATTTGTGTATGTGAGCTTTTGCCTACTTGAGGATAGTTTACAGTAACCTTGTATGATGATCATGAGGATCATAATATATACAGATGGTTTTCATGCTTTGTTTCATACTCTAGGTTTTCAGTATGTTTGGATAACATTTCTTAAAATAATAGATTGCAGATATATATTAGTGTCCCTATATACCAGTTGAGCTATTGAAAATGTCTATAGACAGTGATCATACATACCTAGGTATGCAACAGTTATTTACTGATAGTTTCAGTGTAAATATTTTGTACTTAAGTTCTTTGTTCTTTTGTGAGTAATTCAAAACCATGTTGCATACAATAAAGCCTTGTAAAATCTGTGCTTCTTTCTAATCGGAAATATAATGTAACCTTACATTAACATTACTTCAAATAATCAAGTGACTTCCACAGCTAATGTGACGGGTCTAGGATTTTAAAAATGTTAACTGTTTCTAATCTATTTCCAGATTTTAGAAAAACAGCAAAAATGTTGATTGTTCTAGAATACATTCAGTAGCAGGCTTCCAAATTCTTTTTTCTTTCTAATGGTTGTGAGTCCACAAGACCTTACTATTGGGAATTACATTACCTGCTCACCAGGAGGAGGCAAAGACACCCCACACCAAAGTTTTAACTATCCCTCCTACTTCCCTTTCCCTCCCAGTAGTTCTTTGCCTCGTCAAGGAGTGGTTAGGACAGAGGTTTCCAGGATTTAAAAGAGAAATGTATTGCCTCAATGGATAGTTCCTGGAAGAGAGGGATTTAGGAGAGTACTTCTGGTGCAATGTAAAATGTCTCTCTAGTTTTGGTCAAGGGCAGGCCACTGGTGTCGTTGGGAGTTTATTAGCCTTCTTCTGTCTGGCCAAGTATGTATACTCTTAAAACTACATTCTACACTGTAAGTTATAGCACAGACTTCCACTGCATTTGGGATCATAGCTTTTGGAAGAGCAGTGAAGTGGGATTTAGAGGTGGGTAAGTACCCAAATTTTTATATCCCACAGGCTATATGGTGTTATATTAACCAAATCTGATACAGTATCTCTGTCTTTATCAGAGGATATTGTAACAAGCTGCACCCACTCATAACAAAATATCCGCATTCACCGCATATGTAGCGTGTTCCTCCCAGAGCCCTCACAACCTTCACCGCTATAGCAAGCGGATATCAAAAGCATCACTACCACAGTAATTACATTTGGAAAATACCTTGGTTCCAAGGGACGCTTTGACCTCTGTGTATTCCTGGTGTCAGATCCTCTGTCAAACCCACTCTCTCGGTGGGCCCAAGCTCCACAAGTACGGAGGGCGCCAACAGCTTAGCTCCGGTAAGCAAGGCGCTTCACTTAGGTAAATCAAGTGACCAACAAGGGAATCCTTAGTACGGGAAGCAGGAAGGCACTAATGGATCAAAGGAGCTTCCCCAGCTCCGGCAACAATTCAAGCAGCAACAGAAGAAAGGATCCATATACGAGGCAATTCAAAGTTGAAGTTTATTGTAACTTGTACTCATACATACAGGGCCGCACAGGCTAACAACGAGATCCTACACATTTCATGCCGTAAGGCACTTCATCGGGGGAATTTACTTCCTCCATAGACAGACTTAAATAGCCGGCAGGCCAGCATATTAACCCCTTACGTTCTTAACATAGCCTCATCTTATGTAAAGCAATTTGCCGCTAAATTTCAAGCACACATGTACATCTATAGATAAAGAACATGAATGTAAGGGGCCAGAATGCAGTCACTTGCTGCTATTACTTAAAGTGAAATAATATACATACATTAAAGTAATTAGTGCAATCAGTATGTCATGGTATTCTAGGTAAATGGGTATACAAAAACAAGTATATAAGTATCCAAATTACTGCTCATTTTACATTACATTCATTAAGTATTGCTATAACTAATCCTCTTTTGAAGTAATATGTGCATCTTAAGACTGCTTTGAAGGACAAACATTTAAAAAAGTATGGTGTACTAGTCAGTACAGTTGGCCATTGTCACCACTTTACACTGCTTTTGTTTCCTAAAGGCATGGACTTTACACTTGCAGATGTTTGGGCATAGAGAGGGGCATATAGGGTTATAACTCTTATACCCTTTATACTGTTTTCTGAGGGCCCTCTGCACAACTTATGAGGACATGTGTGGTGTTGATACACACTATCAATTTTCTGTGGCAGACTTTGCACTTTTTTTTGGAGTATGGCCCTTTATTCCCCCTTGTTCTGGCTAACTTAGAACTCCAGTCGTTCAGAGGATATTTAAGATCTCTAAGGAAGTGGCAGTTGTTGCTCTATGGAAGGGGACAATGCATGCTTATTTCTACTCCTGGCAGGGAAGCAGTTAATCGCCTTCCCACCTCTGGAGGATACTTTTGTTGTGTGTCCCACCACCTCACGCTGCACATCCATCTTCAGGAATCACATTACTTCTAGCACCACTCGCTCATCGAATCATCTGCTGTAGAGCAACCACCTGAATTCATTACACAGGGTGGAGTGACTGAATTAGCACCAGACATCAAGTCTCTCAGTTTGCGGTAACGGACTCTATGGCAGTGATGCCGCCTGTAAATAAGCGTAAACTTAAAGGGACAGTCAACACCTGAATTTTTGTTGTTTAAAAAGAAAGTTTGGTGCCTCGGCTGAGTCATCTTTTTGTAGGAAGGTACTTCAGGCAGTGGTTTCTGGTAAATAGGTGTCTGCCTTTTTGTCTTTTAGTCTCACCCATTTTCGTGGACTTCTCAGCTTGGGTATTAGTTCCGAAGAGTAAGTTCTCTTGGATTCTCACAACCATTAAAAAGAAAACCTAATTTATTCTTACCTGCTAAATTTCTTTCTTTCTTGGTTTTGAGAGTCATCGAAACCCGCCCACATTTATTTGGTGGCGACAGTTCAAGTTTTCACTTCTTTACGCAACTATCTTTCTTACTTCTTTCTTTCTGTCCTTGGCTATAGGTACCACTGGGAGGGAAAGGGAAGTAAGAGGGATACTTTATTTGCCTTCTCCTGGTGGCCAGGTTATTTAATTCCCAAGAGTAAGGTCTTGTGGACTCTCACTACCAAGAAATATATTAATTTATCAGTTAAGAATAAATTATGTTTTTTGTTAATTCCACTGTCCTACAGGATTTCTCATTTTCAGTATTTTTTGTTATGGACATGATCCGGAACGGGTTAATATTCTGCATGATTACGTAACAAAGGTATTTTGAACATTGCAATAATAAATAGAAAGTGAGTTGTTTAGTTTTGTATCATATACAGTTTCTCCCAATTGCTGTGTCTAAACAAAGGAGAAGAAGCCTGCTTTTAAATGTTAGTTCACCAGTCACTGATAAGAAAAGGTGCAATTTTTTGGGAACTGCTATTTTCCTTCTTAAAATGAGGAGAGTTCACGGCATCATTCCTTACTGTTGGTAATACTGGACCTGGCCACCAGGAGGAGGCAAAGACTCCCCAGCCAAAGGCTTTAATACTCCCCCTATTTCCCTCATATCCCAAAAATTCTTTGCCTTTCGTCACAGGAGGTTGGCAGAGAAGTGTCAGAAGATTTGTAGTTGTTCCTTATGAAGGGTATCTACCCTTCAAAATGGGACTGGTGTTTTAAGTAGTCTTGTCAGCCTCTCAGTGAGAGCATTGACAAAAGTTAGAGTCTGGAGATGCAGGGAGAGTCTTTCTGCGAACCCATCCAGATTCATATTAACAGCTCCTTAGCAATCAGTGTTGATGAGTTTCACTGCCTGCTTCCATCACTCAAGTCCATGTTAGGAGCGATGCTACAAGACTGTCAAACTTGAGAGGCTGTGTTTCTGTTCCACGGTATAGATTCCGGTAAGATTGTTTCATTTTTTATACACATATGATAACGCAAGAAGACAGGGTCACAGCGTGGCTCCTTTTATCTGTATGGAATCAAGGGTTAATATATTTAGAGGGGGATTATTGAACGGGGGGGGGGGATTTATCACATAATTTTATTTGATTATGCTGCGACGTGTGAGATGAGGCTCAGGCAGATGTTGGAACGTACAATTTTTTTTTTTTTTTTACTTTCGTTTTTGGAAGCTGCGCAGCCAGCACTTTTTTTACTATTATAGCAGGGGCGGTTCCTGAGTTGCGCACCATGTGACCGGGTGTGGTCACACTGATTTCCTCTTTCCTGACCGTGCAGTTTACCGAAGAAGCGGTTTCTCTGTTTGGCCTGGGTCATACTAGGTGGTGAGTGCCCCAGCCATTGGGGGTATAAAGGTGCCATTTTTTCTTATTAATCAATAGTCTGCTTTATTAAGCGCAAGCTTTGGAGGATTTTGATGCATTAGAGGGTGCTCCATCTTTTCCTAAGTCTAATACCTGTCTATATTGTGAGGAGGCCACGGTATACCTGCCTGCTCAATTGTGTTCCACATGCCTTGATAAGGTAATCATGTCAAAGAAAGTTAATATGTTTGATACCACTGAGCAATCCACCTTTGAGGAGTCTCCGTCCCGTAAGGTGCGCACCCTACAGTCATCTCCTAATACACATGCAGCTTCCTGTAGCACTCCTAATCCTCCATCTGGAGGTTTCCCTTTTACCACAAGACTTTACTGAGCAGTTACAAACAGCAGTGTCTGCGGCCTTTAGTGCTTTACCTTGACCTGCTAAGTGCAAGCAAAAGGTCAAATATTGCTATCCTTCCCAGAGGTCATCTACTAGCTTATTGGATTTATCTGATACAAGATTATCCGATGATGAAGACGCCTCTGATACTTCAGAGGGAGCTCTTTCTGGGTCGGATCTGCTGCCTCTAAGCCTCCAGCTGCGGAGGAACCAGACTTTAGATTTAGGATTGAGCATTTTCGCTTTCTGCTAAAGGAAGTTTTGGCTATGTTAGAGGTTCCAAATCCCAAATTGCCTGAGGAACCTTTGATTTCTAAATTAGATAAGGTCTACAAGGGCAGGATTGTACCACAAACTTTCCCGGTTGCCATAAAGATGGGGAACATTATTTAGAATGAATGGGAAAGAATTGGTTCTTCATTTTCCCCGGTTCCAGACTCTCATTTGGAGTTGTGCGGTTCCATCCCCAAGGTGGATGGCGCTATCGCCACACTTGCTAAATGCACTACTATCCCACTTGAGGATAGTTCGTCAATTAAAGAGCCCATGGATAAGAAAATAGAAACTCTGTTAAGAAAGGCTGTTGCTGCGGTTGCTTGATTGGCTACCTACTGGTGCGAATCCTTATCTGAGTTGATCGAGGTGGAGGGTCCCCTCAACGTGATCCAGGAAAGAATTAAGGCCTTAAGAGAGGCTAATTCTTTTATTTGTGATGCAAATATGCTAATTATTCACCTAAATGCCAAGGCTTCAGGTTTTTCTGTTCAAGCCCGCAGGGCACTCTGGCCAAAGCCCTGGTCTGCGGACATGACTTCGAAGTCAAGACTTCTTTCCCTCCCATTTAAGGAAAAGATTCTATCTGGTCCAGGCCTGGACTCAATTATCTCCACGGTTACTGGAGGCAAAGGTGCCTTTTAACCACAGGATAAGAAGAACAAACCTAAGGGACAAGGTCCTTATTTTCATTCCTTTAATTCAGATAAATCCCTTCATCAGCAGCACCTTCACAAAGTCCGAGCAATCCAAGGGGACTTGGAAGCCGGCTCAGTCCTGGAATAAATCCAAGCAGAACAAGAAGCCTGTCGAGACAAAGTCGGCATGAAGGGGCGGCCCCCGATCTGGCTCTGGATCTTGTAGGGGGCAGACTGTCGCTCTTTTCAGATGCTTAGTTTGGGGATGTGCAGGTCATTGCTCAGGGATATAGGATAGGTTTCAAGTCTCATCCACCCAGGAGCAGATTCCTCTTGTCAAACCTGTCTTCAAGGCCAGAAAAGAGAGAAGCCTTTCTGGGGTGCGTGAGGGACCTCTCCTCCCTGGGAGTCATTGTCCCGGTACCTCTTGCAGAGGCCTCTATGGATCAGATTTGTAAGGCGGCTACCTGGTCCTCCTTACATACTTTTTCAAAATTCTACAAATTTTACGTTTTTGCTGAGGCTGAAGCATCTTTTGGGAGAAAGGTTTTGCAGGCTGTGGTGCCCTCAGATTAGAGTGCACCTTTCCTTTACCCCTTCCGTTATCATTTAGTGTCCTCTAGAGCTTGGGTATAGTTTTTCCAACAATAAGGAATGATGCTGTGGACTCTCCTCATATTAAGAAGGAAAACATCATTTATACTTACCTGATAATTTAATTTCCTTCTGTATGAGGAGAGTCAACGGCCCCCGTGTGTATACTCTGATGGGCGGACCAAATTTTGTTTTTCTCTTCCGGCACCATTTATACCCTGATATTTCTCCTACTGTTCCTTGTTCCCTTGGCAGAATGACTGGGATATGAAGGAAGTAGGGGGAGTATTTAAGCCTTTGGCTGAGGCGTCTTTGCCTCCTCCTGGTGGCCAGGTTCAGTACTCCCAACAGTAAGGAATGATGCTGTGGACTCTCCTCATACAGAAGTAAATGAAATTATCAGGTAAGCATAATTTATGTTTTTGCACATGTCTTGATCAGTAAAATGTAGATTCTATGACAACAGTTTTTTTTCCTAAAGACGTCATTTCATTGAAAGGTTTGAATTTGGTGTTGACAGTATGGAACACATGAACAAACATTGGAAAATAGAATTCCCTTGCTGTTGACATTGTAAAGTAGATCATTCTGACTTAATTCTCCCTTTTACATTTAAAGTGTGGAAGGCAAATTATAGGTTTTGTTTTTATGCTTATTGAGGCATGTCACGGTTTTATCATTAAGGCAGAGAGAAATTCAGTCCGTAGTCAATCAGTATGCACTTCCTGTTAGCATTAAAACCAAAATAAACAGCTTTAAAGGGACACGTCAAAATTAAAATTTGATGATTCAGATAGAGCACACAATTTTAAACAACTTTCCAATTCACTTCCTTTATCTAAATGTGCAAAGTCTTTATATATATATATATATATATATATATATATATATATATATATATATATATACATACATACTTTCTAAGACACCATATCCTACTAAGCATGTGCAAGATTGTCAGAAAGAAATATACTACTCAAAGTGCTTTTGTATTGTCTTTTTATGCATTTACTGATTATGCTATTTTACTGTGTTTAGTGGTCCTTTAACTTAAAGGAACAGTCTACACCACTCTTTATGTTTAATATAATAATAATAATATTAACACAAATCAAAAAAGAAGATTCTCTTTGGTATATGCTCAATCAAATTTGTACTTTGCTATGAACTTTGAACATTACAGAGTTTGAGGCTGCATTCTTTAGTTTACATACAGCCAAGCAGCATCAATTTTTAACACAGCACTGTAGTCACCCACGGCTACTGAAAATGTGCATCATGCAGAACATAGCTGAGTGCTGGACAGGCCTGCAGACTTACTGGGCAGAGGCCATAAATAGGTTAAGGAACTAACAGGCTCTGTGTACTCATAGGTACATTAAATTATAGCAAAATATATTGTAATGTGTGACCAGTATTCAAGAAGACTCCTACTGATTAGTTAAAGGGACATAAAACAGGACAAATTAACATAAATTTCTAAATATATCATTACTTTTCACTGCTACATACAGCAGGCCTAAGGCTCATTGAGCCGTGGCTCTCTGATTCTAAGTAGCTCTCTGTTACAAGTAGCTCATAGAGTTACTCACTGGAGTTAGAAACTGGAGGAGAAAACTGCAGTCCCACTAACAGGTAAACATAACAACTATACTTCTACACAATGCTCTGCTGCTCTGTCTGCCCTTCTCCTAAAACTCACTGCATGTCCCTATAACAACAACCCCCACACTATCCATATCTCACCCTCCCTTCTCTCATCCCCTATGCTGTCCTCTCATGAACTACTGTTTCCTTAGAAACACTTCCCCCTCTAACTCTCCTGTGTCTAGTCATACACGCTCCTACAAGTCTAGGTCACGCAATACCAACAATCTCATCTCCATTAAGCCGCAGCGCTTATCCCTCTCTTTTCTTGTGCCCTCTGGAATACTCGCTCTGTCTGTAACAAACTTACGACCTTTTTGTTTCCAACACTTTCAACCTTTTACCAATTGCTGAAACCTGGCTATCTTCCTCTGACACTGCTTCCATTGCTGCTCTCACACACAGTGATTTACACTTTAGCCACACACCTAGGCTAGGTGAGAGACATGGTGGCGGTGTTGGTCTTACTCTCTCCCTACTGCTCCTATCAGTACCTTCCCCCATTTCCATCTCTCTCCTTTTCTTCCTTTGGCCTGTTCTCCCCCCTCTCTCTCAGAGTGGCAGTTATCTATCGCCCCCCTGGACCAACCTCCCAATTCCTTGACCGTTTTGCTGCCTGGCTTCCTTACTTTCTCTCTACAAATACACCTGCTCTAATCCTAGGAGACTTCAACATTCCCATTGACAACCCATCTGCCCCTGCTGCCTCTAAACTTCTCTCACTCACTAACTGCTTCGGCCTCTCACAATCCACCCTATTCCCTACCCACCACGACGGACACACTATTGATCTGGTATTCTCCTATTTCTGCTCTCTCTCTGATGTTGCCTGTCACCCATTTCCCATCTCAGACCACCATCTGCTCACCTTTAATCTTAATTTACAGGCTATACCTACACCCCCCCCCCTCACCCCCGCACCTGTAGAAATCTGCACACTGTAGACCCTCCCCATCTCTCCAACCTTATTCAAATACGCCTCCCAACACTTCTACGATATCCTGCCCTGACCTTGCTATTACCCACTATAACAATACCCTCTCCTCTGCACTTGACACTCTAGCTCCTCCCCAACTTCCCAAAGCCCCATGCCGTGAGCTCCAGCCCTGGCACTCCCAGCAAACACGCCACCTGCAAAAATGCTCCTGCACTGCTGAACATGCCTGGAGGAAATCCCGCTCTGAACCTGATTTCATGCACTATAAGTTCATTCTTCACTCTTACACCTCTGCCCTTCACCTAGCTAAGCAAACCTACTTCTCTTCCCTTATATTCACTCACTCCTCAAACCCTAAAAGATTCTTCTCCATTTTAAAATCTCTCCTCTAACCACCTCCCCCCTCATCTGCATTCACCTAGCTGACTAATTTTTTTTAATAAAACATCATCCGAAGAAACATCCCAACACAAGCCTGCAATCTCCCAACTTCGCTCCAAGTCACCCCCTCTGCTGCTCTCTGCACCCTCCTCCCAACCACTGAGAGTAAAGTGGCTTCTCTATTGTCTTCCTCACACCTCACTACCTGCCCACTTGACCCTATTCCTTCACATCTAATACCTTCTCTGTCTCCCACCCTCACTCCTGCTCTTATTCATACATTCAACCTATCCCTTTCTACCGGCTCATTCACTGCCTCCTTCAAACATGCAAAGGTCACTCCCATCCTCAAAAAACCCTCCCTTGACCCTAATTCTCCTGCAAACTTCCACCCCATTCACTGCTCCTGCTAGCTTAAAAAATCCTTGAAAAAGATCGCCTAACCCACTTCCTGTCCACCAACTCATTGCTCGACCCCCTGCAATCTGGCTTCCGTCCACAGCACTCAACTGAGACTGCCCTCACCATGGTTACTAACAATCTCCTTTCTGCTAAAAACAAAGGCTACTGCTCTAAACTAATCTTACTTAACCTCTCTGCTGCCTTTGACACTGTTGACCATCCCCTTCTCCTACGGACTCTCAGCTCTCTTCGGCTCTGTGACACTGCCCTCTCCTGGATTTACTCTTATCTCTCTAACAGATCCTTCTCCGTCTCTTTTGCTGGTGACTCCTCCTCTTCATTGCCTCTGTCTGACTGTTAGAGTACCTCAATGCTCTGTCCTGGGTCTGCTGCTCTTCTCTATTTACCCTTCTTCACTGGATAAACTTATCAACAGCTATGGCTTCAACTACCACCTCTATGCTGATGATACCCAGATCTACCTTTCCACCCCTACACTCTCTCCTTCTGCCAATTCTCACATCAGCGACTGCTTATCTGGCAATTCCTCCTGGATGGCCTCTCACCACCTAAAAATAAACATGTCCAAAACCGAACTACTTCTAATCCCCTCTCTAACTCTACTCCAGTTTCTAATTTCTCCATCGCTGTTGCGACACCACTATCTCCCCATCACCCCAAGTCCGCTGCCTCTGAGTCAAGCTTGACTCAAATCTGTCCTTCATTCCCCACATTCAATTGTTCTCTTCATCCTGCCGCAACCACCTACGTAATGTCTCCAAAATGTGTCCGTTTCTGAGTACTGAAACTACTAAACAGCTAATCCTCTCCCTGGTAATTTCCCGACTTGACTACTGTAATATTTTACTATCTGGCCTCCCTCTCTCCCGCCTCTCTCCCCTTCAATACATCCTAAATGCATCTGCATGGCTAATCCACCTCTCTCGACACTTTGTTTCTGCTGCACCTCTCTGTGAGTGCCTTCACTGGCTCCCCATTCACAGCAAAATTAAATTCAAAATTCTCACCCTGACCTACAGAGCCCTCACCAATGCTGCCCCATCCTACCTGTCCTCACTCATCAACAAATATACCCCAACCCGCCACCTAAGATCCAAAAATTACCTGCTTCTTGCGTCCTCTACCATCATGTCCTCTCATGCTAGACTACAGGACTTCTCTTGTGCAGCACCAACCCTCTGGAATGCACTTCCTCGAGCTGTCAGACTTTCCCCTAACCTCTCCTCCTTTAAACGTTCCCTAAAGACCTTTTTGTACATGGAAGCTTATCACCCGACTCATTAACAAGCTAACTTCACTTAACTGACAGTTGCTCTCATCTATCTCCTCACTAATATCACTCTCACCTTTGCAGTCCCCACATCCTGTTTCCCATCCTGCCACCCATCTAGATTATAAATTCCCACGGCAATAGGGCCCTCAATTCCCCCTGTATTTGTCTGTATAATTTTGTCTCTTATTGTATTGTTTCTCCGTTGTACTTTTATCTTTGTACCCATGGGCAGCGCTGCGGAATCTGTTGGCGCTTTATAAATAATAATAATAATAAATATTTAATGCAGCCAAAGCTTACCTGCAAAACGGTTTCTGTTTTAATCTCCACTAACCCCTTTAATTCAGGCATAGTTGTGTTTGCAGCAAATATGGAAGGTGCTATACAGGCCATAGCTTTACAGAAGGGGGCAGAGTCACATGGCACCTGACTAAAGCAGTGTACAGTATAATGCTGAAGCTTTCACAAAGCATGTGACATTATCCCCATGGAAATGAGCAAGCCTCTTGGCAACAAACAATAGCAGTACCTGCTGTCCCTCCTCAATCCCCCTTACTTGCATAAGTAATTATCTTCACATGCACCTTTTTTTATATATGATAGCACAAGGTTTGGAGTAGGATACTGAAAAGGGGGTGGAGCAGGCTACAGTTGGCATGTAAGTCATTTTATAGATTTTCTTTACATTTTATTCCACACACACTGTTTTACTTCAGTTGACCCGTTTATAATATGGACATAACTCAAAATGTTTTATGGCACTTTAAATAAATTGCTTTAAAACATATAGCTTCCACAGCCACACATCTACATAGAGTGAGAGACAAGGACATTTCTTTCAGCAAAAAATGTCCTTAACTATAATGAGCCCTCCTAATTTCTGGTAGTAACTTCTAGTCCTCACTCTGCAAATGTTGCGTATGCGCTATAAGCCTAAAGCTATGTCACCCATCGCTACCTGCACAAGTGTTAGAGGCTTAAAGAAAGAGGCTAGGAGGAGGAGGGAGGAGTTTGGCGGCAATTTCAAAATAGGGTACATTGTTACTGCTGCATTATATGTGGAAAAGGATGCAGGAGGCTGACAGTTAATCAACCTAAGGTAAGCATTCATGTTAATTATGGTGCAGACCATTTAAACTTTAATTTCCATGAAAAACATTTTTAATGTGCATTTAAAGTGTTCCTCTTCTTTGCATGACATTTTTTTTAGAATTTAAATACTTTAGAATAGTTACTGGCTTTTGACTTTTAACAAACATAGAAATAGACGACAGGAGAGTAAACGCAGTACAGAATTCTGTGTAACACACATTATATTTGTTTTTCATTTATGTCACAATATTTAATAAATGGTTATTATTAATGCACAATTTGTATATATTTTTAAAAATGTTTAAACTATCATTAGTGCTTGTTATTTTAAAGTAACTTGCAAAGGTTTAAATAATACAAACATCAAGACACCAGCAGCAGTCATTTTACAAGTGCTGTGTACACAAGCCACGTAGAGACTGTTTTTGCTGTCAGTGCCTAGGTTTGTATTTTTTTTCTCCTTTTCGTTGCTTCGAAGTGTTTTTTCTAAAAAATAAAAAAAATTAACACGTGGATTTTATGATTTGTATAGCTGTTATGCAGTATTTTAACAAAATTAGCAGGTGAATTATCTAACTTAAAGAACCAGTAAATACAGTAGATTTGCACAATCAATAATTGCATGATAAAAATACAATGCAATAGCACTGAACTCGAAGTGAATAGTAATTTTTTTTTTTTCTGACAAATTTCAGTTATGTCTATTTCCTCCTGTACCATGTGACAGCCATCACAAATGCATATATGTATATTCTGTGTATTCTTGCACATGCTCAGTAGGAGCTGGTAACTCAAAAAGTGTAAATATAAAAAGACTGCACTTTTGTTAATGGAAGTAAATTGGAAAGTTGCTTAAAATTGCTGATCTATCTGAATCATAAAAGTTTAATTTTGACTTGTGTCCCTTTTAAACCTGCATCATTTAATCAGCTGAATATTAAATTCAAAATATTGTTATACATCAAATGCTTAATTGAAATTATTTATTGTGCCTGCTTTTTCTGTAATTTAGCACTGAGAGGCTAGAGTGCAGAACCTTGACTCACCCCATGCTGCACAATGATTGGTCATTATACATGTCCCTAATTCACCATAGCAAAGAATTTGAAAATCCTGTTGATTGTCGAGTGTATCCTAGGAATGCAAAACATTGCACATTCTTTAACCAAAATGATTATTTTAAATTAATTTAAACATTTTTTGTGTGAAAATCCTTTGCAATGCAGTGTTTAATTGCAGATGCTTAAATAAAAAATATTTTTAAAGGCATAGTAAAGTTAAAATTTAAAGTGAAGGTAAACTTTGATGAATAAAAGCCGTTTTTTTAAAAAAAAAATACTATTAAAAACAGGGGCACTTTCATTCATCAAAGTTTAGAAGGCAGCCATTTTGATGAAAAACGTACCTTTGTTTTTTTCACAGCCAGAGCAGCTTCCCTCACATGGAGATCCTCTATTCACACGTCATCAATGACTAATCCAGCTTCCTCCAATCACCGCATGGCCTCAGGCAATGACTAACCTGGGGGGAAAGCCGTGATTGGAGGAAGCTGGATTAGTCATTGATGATGTTTGAAGAGAGCCCTTTTTATAAAGAGGTATTACATTTGCTATTTTCCAATCATCTGGGACAGCTCCTGTTAATAGTGACTGATTAAACAGATCAGTTAATGGGACAGTTAGCACTGATCGAAGTTCTTTTAAAAACCTTCATCCAAGGGTTTTAAAAGAACTTCGATCAGTGCTAACTGTCCCATTAACTGATCTGTTTAATCAGTCACTATTAACAGGAGCTGTCCCAGATGATTGGAAAATAGCAAATGTAATACCTCTTCATAAAAAGGGCAGTAGAGAAGAATCTGGCAACTACAGGCCAGTTAGTTTAACTTCAGTAGTAGGGAAATTAATGGAAAGCCTCTTAAAAGAAAGAATTATGACTTACATAAAGACAAACAATTTAGAGGACCAAAATCAGCATGGTTTTACTTCAGGGAGATCATGTCAGACTAATCTAATTGACTTCTTTGATTATGTAACAAAAGTATTAGACAAGGGAGGAGCAGTTGATGTAGCATATCTAGATTTCAGCAAAGCATTTGACACCGTCCCACACAATAAACTTATTCACAAACTATATCTCCTTGGTCTAGATTCAAAAATTGTGAACTGGGTGGAATGCTGGCTTAAGGACAGAAAACAAAGTGTCTTAGTAAATGGAGTTAATTCAGCAGAGGGGGCTGTTACTAGTGGTGTTCCTCAGGGGTCAGTTCTGGGGCCTGTTTTGTTTAACATATTTATCTGCGATATCAGCAAAGGGCTACAGGGGAAAGTATGTCTCTTTGCAGATGATACAAAAATTTGCAACAGAGTGGATGTTCCAGGGGGGGTAGACAAAATGAGAAGTGATATACAACAATTGGAGGATTGGACAAACGACTGGGATCTAAAGTTTAACACAGCAAAGTGTAAAATAATGCATTTAGGGAAGAAAAATCCAAATGTTAATTACAGACTCAATGACACTTTACTGACTGTTACAGACGAGGAACAGGACTTGGGAATTATTATTTCAGATGATTTAAAACTTAGTAAACAATGTAGTAATGCAGCAAGTAAGGCTAGCAGAATGCTTGGATGTATTGGTAGAGGTATTTGCAGCAGAAATAGTAAGGTTCTTATGCCACTTTATAGATCATTAGTTAGGCCTCATCTTGAGTATTGTGTGCAGTTCTGGAGGCCTTTCCTTCAGAAGGATATTAACAAACTTGAATCTGTGCAAAGGAGGGCTACCAAAATGGTACATGGTCTAAAAAATAAAACTTACCAGGACAGGCTCAATGACCTAAATATGTATAGCTTAGAGGAGAGAAGGGAAAGAGGTGATATGATAGCAACTTTCAAGTACATTAAAGGGTTTAGTAAAACTGAGGCTGTGGGTATTTTACATAAAATGGAAAATTCAAGAACAAGGGGTCATGAGCTCAAGCTAAAGGGTAGTAGATATAGGAGTAATTTGAGGAAGCACTTCTTTACAGAAAGAGTGATTGATTTATGGAATAAACTTCCTCAAGAGGTAGTAGCAACAAACACTGTGGGGGACTTTAAAAATGCATGGGACAAGCATAGGGCTATCCTACGAACTAGATAAGTTTATACTGTTAGGTAAGGTCCGGCAGACTTGCTGGGCCTATGGCTCTTATCTGCCGTCAATATCTATGTTTCTATGAGAGGATCTCCGGGTGGGGGAAGCTGCTCTGGCTGTGCAAAGAAGAGAGGTAAGTTTTTAATCAAAACGGCTGCTTTGTAAATTTGATGAATGAAAGTGCCCCTGTTTTTAATAGTATTTTTAAAAAACAGGCTTTCATTCATCAAAGTTTACCTTCACTTTAACTTAAATGGATTGAAAAGAGCACTACATGTTCCAATTTACTTGTATTATCAATTTTCTTTTGGTATCCTTTGTTAAAAGATCCTAGATGAGCTCTGGAGCATGCGTCTTTTAACCATCTGACAGCAGTGTTTGCAATAATGTTTGTAACAATGTTCTATATAGTCGCAGTCACTGCTGCCATAAAATACTAAAGACACGTGCATGCTCCTAAGCTCCTACCTAACTTAACTCTTCCACAGAGGATACAAGAGAACAATACATTTTGATATTAGAAGTAAATTAAGTTATTTAAAAAAACTGCATGCTCTATGTGAAACATATTGTTTTGTTTACCTTTTTAATCTTAAGTTAATCGAGTGCTTTTTTTAAACGACATAAAAGTAAAAAACACACCAAAAGAGATATGACATTATTAAAGAATATATGTTTTATTTTTGAAATGCACAGTACTTTTGCTGACACTTTTTTTTTTCTCTGACACATGCTCAGTGAGTGCCAGTAATGTCACATGATGCTCACTTCCAGAGCGTTTTTGAAAGCAGAGAATGGTGCTAGAGGTAATAAGAGGTAGAGTTATATAGAACAGTATAACCCCTCCCTCCCCCCGTTGTTTTTTTCATAACAATTCAAAATAAAATGGGCTAGCAAAACACTTGCATACAGGTGGGTTGAATTGCTTGCATCTCATACCATTTTCTCCCTGAGAGAAGGGAGAGAAAAGAAGGGGAGGGGAAAAAGGGAGAGAAAGGAAAGCAGGAAGGAAGGGAGAGAATAGAAAAGTGGTGAGGGAAAGAAAGGAGTGAAAGAAGGGAGGGAGTTGAGGGAGAAAGGAAGGAAGGGAGGGAAAGAAGAATACACTTTGAAACAATCACTGCCCTTTACATGCAACAACGTACATTAATTACCTTTTAACTCTGTTATGCCGTTCTATTCCGTCATAATTACACTGGGCTTTAGTGCCGTTCTGACGAAATAGCACGTCATAACCGTTGTCATAAAGTCACAGGGACGCCCCCTGACCCGATCCCATCATTGAAATCTCGCGATCGCGTGCATGATCGCAGGATTTCAATTTGTTTACATCAGAAAGTTGTTCCGATGTAGACAAATTAACCCGGTCATCAAAGGGTTAAGTGTCCGTTTACTATTTACTCCATGGGTTCATGAATGCAGAGAAAGCTAGCTAAAAGTAGCTAACATACATTAGTGCTGAGAGTTTATGATTAGACATCACATGAATGCAGAGAAAGCTAGTTATTAGTAGCTAACATACATTAGTGCTGAGAGTTTGATTAGACATCACATGAATGCAGAGAAAGCTAGCTATTAGTAGCTAACATACATTAGTGCTGAGAGTTTATGATTAGACATCACGTGAATGCAGAGAAAGCTAGTTATTAGTAGCTAACATACATTAGTGCTGAGAGTTTATGATTAGACATCACATGAATGCAGAGAAAGCTAGCTATTAGTAGCTAACATACATTAGTGCTGAGAGTTTATGATTAGACATCACATGAATGCAGAGACAGCTAGCTATTAGTAGCTAACATACATTAGTGCTGAGAGTTTATGATTAGACATCACATGAATGCAGAGAAAGCTAGTTATTAGTAGCTAACATACATTAGTGCTGAGAGTTTGATTAGACATCACATGAATGCAGAGAAAGCTAGCTATTAGTAGCTAACATACATTAGTGCTGAGAGTTTATGATTAGACATCACATGAATGCAGAGACAGCTAGCTATTAGTAGCTAACATGCATTAGTACTGAGAGTTTATGATTAGACATCACATGAATGCAGAGAAAGCTAGCTATTAGTAGCTAACATACATTAGCGCTGAGAGTTTATGATTAGACATCACATGAATGCAGAGAGAGCTAGCTATTAGTAGCTAACATACATTAGCGCTGAGAGTTTATGATTAGACATCACAAGCTGATCTAAGCAATGCACAGACGCATCCAGTCTGTTAGCTGCTAAGACCTGCAATAAGTACTGCGCTTGCAGACCCACCACAGCTGATAAGGGGAGGCAGCATATCGGCACAAGGTCTCTTCCAGCCTCACCATGTAAGCATATCCCCGGTCAAGTTTCTAACCAATAACACTTCCACTGCAAAAATGCCAGCGGCTCTAAATGAAGCAACGGTTTAAAGGAGCACTGCTTGTAAAGAGCGACCTTAATCAGCGCAGTGCCTTGTCTTCTCTGTAAAAGCCTGCACTTTATCGCTCACTCTACTGTGTGCTGGCTTTTAGAGAGAGGATAGGACAGATGTGCTTCCCCTCCCAAATCTGCTGCCCTAGGCACCGGCCTTATTGGCCTAGGCCATAATACGCCCCTGGTATAATCCAAACACATAACAAATACACTTTTAACAATAGTAAAGGGACATGAAACCCCCCAAAACATATTTCATGATTCAGATAGAGCATGCAATTTTAAAAAACTTTCTAATTTACTTCTTAATCAAATTTTCTTTGTTGTTTTGGTATCTTTTATCGAAAAGCAGGGACATATTCTTAGGAGCCGGGCCACTATATGGCAGCAGTTTTGCAAGAGCACTAGATGTCAGTACTATTTCTTGCCATGTAGTGTTTCAAATGCCTACCTATCTCTTAAACACAGAATATCATGGGAGCTAAGCAAATTTTAAAAATGTACGCTCTGTCTTAATCAAAAAAAGATTTTTTGGGGGGGGGGTTCATATACCTGTAAGTATGAACTCCCATAGTTAAACTAGTCCATGAGTTTATTGCGACTGGCGCTTTTAAAAAAAGTGTTTGGAGTTGAAAGCTTGGGGATAGCTTCTGGCTTCTAGTAAGAATGTTATTTGTAAAACAGGAGTAAAACTCCTTTGTGCTGTGGTAAGGGGTCATTTGAATTGAGGTTTAGTGACCATAAGTTTTTGTTTTTTTATTCTTTGTTCATAGCTCTTGTAACCTCAGAATAAATAAAATAAAAAATGCTGTAGTCTATGAGAAAGTCTAATGATTTGTGCATATTTTTAAAAACCTGTAATTGAGAATAAGGTTTGACCACTATAAGAAAAGTTATCTCCACAAGATACTGGGTAGACTTTCTTTGTGATATCATTGCATGAGCTGAAAGCTGTTAAAGGTCCGTATACCAAAAGAATTAAGGCATGTGATGATTTTCTATACCCTGAAGGAGGAATTTCCATACTGCTATAAACATGTTTTCAGCCAATCATTCCGGTAAAAAGATTAAAGGGCCATGATACCCAAATGTTGAAACACTTTAAAGTGATGCAGCATAGTTGTAAAAAGAGGACTAGAAAATATCACCTGAACATCTCTATGTAAAAAAGAAAGATATTTTACCTCAAAAGTTCCTCAGTAGCCACATCCCATTGTAAAGGATTTCTAAGCAGCAAATCAGTATGTCTGTCTGCACACTCATCTTATTTCCTTATTCAATTTAAGGAAGTTTACTATGAAATCTCACGAGAGTTAA
The DNA here is from genome assembly GCF_027579735.1 of Bombina bombina. NCBI lineage: Eukaryota > Metazoa > Chordata > Amphibia > Anura > Bombinatoridae > Bombina > Bombina bombina. The sequence continues at coordinate 44,003 of NW_026511767.1, forward strand.
GTGAAATCTCATGAGATCACACTAAAAGAATTCATGACCTCAGCACTGTTGATGCTGATTGGCTGCTGTTCATTTCTTCTTTGTTTTTTGTTTTTTACCTGCAGCTGAGTATAACTTTTTACACAGAACTTACTCTGCTGAGCTGAAGAAATTGTGAGGTAAAATATCTTCCTTTTTTTCATAGAGATGCTCAGGTAATATTTTCCTGTCAGCTTTTTACAGTTATACTGCATCAGTTTCAAGTGATTTAGCATATGAGTATTATGTCCCTTTAAGATAGATCTCTCTTTCTATCTATCTATCTATCTATCTATAAGAAAGAGAGAGATGTAGACATACTGTAGATAAAGATATTTTGATATAAAAAGATAGATAGCTAGATATAGCTATAGATAGATATATATAACACACTGAAATATGTGCAGATAGATAGATGGTACAGTTGCTGAACAAATTAAAAGCAGGCATACACAAATATGTGTCAGTCGCAAGCCATTAAACACATAGTAAAATAAGGGAATTTGTTTTAAAGTGAGATGCTCTAACGAAACAGAGCATTTTATTTTACACTACAATGTCCATTTAAAGGGACAGTCTACACCAGAATTTTTATTGTTTTAAAAGATAGATAATCCCTTTATTACCCATTTCCTAGTTTTGCATAACCAACACAGTTCTAATAATATACTTTTAACCTATGTGATTATCTTGTATCTAAGCCTCTGCAAACTGCCCTTTTTTCAGTTCTTTTGACAGACTTGTAGTCTAGCCAATCAGTGCCTGCTCCCAGATAACTTCTCGTGCACGAGCACAGTGTTATCTATGTGAAATACGTGAACTAACACCCTCTAGTGGTGAAAAACTGTTAAAATGCCATCTGAAAGAAGTGGGCTTCAAGGTCTAAGAAATTAGCATATGAACCTCCTAGGCTAAGCTTTCAACTAAGAATACCAAGAGAACAAAGCAAAATTGGTGATTAAAAGTAAATTGGAAAATTGTTTAAAATTACATGCTCTATCTGAATCATGAAAGTTTATTTTGGCCTAGACTGTCCCTTCAAAACAATGTCTTTTGATTGCATTATTATAATATGCATTATACATTTCATATGACAGATAAAATTCCTCGTAACTTTGCCTACTTTGGTTTGTAATGTAGTTTGTCCTACTAACCTTTTCACCAACAATGTTCTGTGTCTGAGTTACCCTATTCAAGTCCAGCCTTATGTTACCAACACTAGGAAAAATATGTACGTATCAAGAATTATTGAGTTTTGAAAGAAATGCCAGTTACAATTTATAGCCAGTTGCTATAGTTTTTAAATGACGCTTATTTGGGGATCTGGGCCATTTTAAAGCCTCAGTCATTGACATTCAGTCTAAAAGATGATGTGCAGTTTCTCGTACTCTTTTATACCCAAATGTTTCTGAATATTTTGATGCACTTCTTCCAGCCTTATCTCTGCTTTCTATCTCCCTGTCTCTCCCATAATCTGTCACCACTCCCCCCTCTCCCTCCCTGGAATGTTGGTGTTTAGCTCAAACATACCTCTGAGAGAGCCTGAATGCAATGCCGAGCAGCCTGCAGAAGCTTCTCCTCGTCGTGTCTCTGCAACCTCTTCCCCATTATTCTTAAAAAAATCAAAGCATACCTCAAGCGGGGAGCAGAGTGGTCCTGCTACGCAAAAGAGGTGAGAGGAAGTTTGTCCTCCTGTGGTCGCTTTTACTTGACTGATTGTTCATCTAAATAAAACATTGATGACTAGAATGTGCCTTTTTAGCTCCAGGAATCCATCCTTACTCTAAATATCATATTTCCATGTGTGTAATATTGTATGTACTTATTTATAAATGATTGCAGGTAAACTAGTTCTAAAGCCATTCACAAGAGCAAGTTTCTATCCTGTTTTAGAGCATCATGAGATTGGTTACTTTATTATTTATATTCTCTTAAAGCCTTTCCTAAAGCTATTTGTTTAATATATAAAATGTATTGCACATAATTCATATGTTAAACTAAGCCCATGAATATGTTCTGCTATCTTTATTGTTGTGTACTTGAAGGCAAGTAACCAACATATTGTAACAAAAAATAATCCATATTATAATGGCACTGTCATTTTTTGTCTCTCTCTCTCTCTCTCTCTCTCTCTCTCTCTCTCTCTCTTTCTTTCTTTCTTTCTGTTTGCTTTTCTCTTTGTCTCTCTCCTTTTTTCTTTATCTTTCTTTCTCTCTTATTCTCTTTCTGTCTCTCTCTCTCTCTCTCTCTCTCTCTCTCTCTCTCTCTCTCTCTCTCTCTCCCTCTCTGTCTTATTCTCTTTCTCCCTTTTTCTATTTCTTTGTTTTTTCCTTTATCTCTCTCTCTCTCTCTACTTTTTCTCTTTAATATTAGTGAAATATTAGTGTGCACAAATGGAACTAGGTAAGATTCACAATGTGTTTAAAGAGTTGTCCATCGAGGCATGTATCTCAAACTACCGTGGTAACATAATGTGATGATTTACTAAGTTTTGGGGAGACGCCTTACTCTTTAGTAAATCTGCTGTATTCCTTAACAGAGGTTTAAGATAAATGTTTCACTAGGAATGACTTTTAAATGTGTATTTAACCAACCAGTTGGATCTATAAAATCTATTTTTATATTTAATTAGGCAACCTATTTAATATTATTGTGTTAATTGTATACAGAAAAGCAAGCTGTCAGCTTAAAAATAAAAAGAGAACATATAACGTATCAGCCTGAGGGTCGTTTCATAAAATACTTTTCTATTCCTCCAGGGTCTAAACAGCCTGATGATATTTTTTTCTTTCTTTTCTCTGTGTCCTGCCTTTTTACTTCTTGACTTATCTTTTCTTTTTATTTTGACCTGTCCTCTCAGCCTTTTCAACCGTTCTACTCTGAGGAAAAGACTTCATTCTTCTTCCTCTGTGCCAAATTTTCTAAAATTTCTGGCTCCTGTAGCTGAAAATAGCACTTCTGACTTTAACGGCAAGAAAAGGTAGGCCTTTGGCTTGAAACCGGTCACTAATAAAGTATGCGGCAGATTGTTTCTTCCATGGGGAGTAAACCATCATCTCCATCTGCTCAGATGCACTAACCAATTATTTTGTCATTTAATTAGGTAATTTGCAGAGAAACATACTTCATATGACCATGTAACAAAACCACTTATAAAACCTCAACTTAACTAATTTAAATTAAAAATTGTAATATTCAGGATGCACTCATGTGACTGCTATTTCATTGGCTGGCTATGGTTTATTTATTATCATGCACTCATACAATTCTCAAAGGCCTATCATCTGGATGTTGTATAGTACATAAGGAGATACTGTAAGTCCTGCAAGACTTAACCTCTTGAGAAGTCCTGCAAGACTTAACCTCTTGAGAAGTCCTGCAGCGCCTTTGGAATTAAATGGATTAATGGTAAATGGCTTCAGTTCTCCATATTATGAGCACATTTTGTGGCACAAAAATAATGTATGATATTGTTAAACAGACAGTTACTTGGGCATTGTATCCCCAGTTTCACAAAATCATTTAACTTTATCATGACAAATACTGCCAGTCATGCTTTGTTTTGTTGTTATTCTGAAGAATGGCATTTGTGTGACGTTACTTCTACTTTGCACATTTCAATTTATCAAGTTCCTCAGCCAAAGATGCAGTGGGCGAATTACCGGTAATGGTGCCAATTTAGCCCTTAAATATCAAATGGGGATTACTTACATTTTGCATTCACATTCTTGTACTGCAGAATAAATAAGTAGCTTTCCACAATTCAATCACGTTTCCAGATGGGGAAAAAACATTTAAATTAATACAAATAAAAGATGGTCTTTTATATGTAAGAAAGAGCTTCCAAAAGCCAAGGGTTATTTTTTTTCTCTCCATATTACACGTATTGAAGAATCCATTGTTGTTTTGAACGATGTGAACCTTAGCTGCGATCTATTACTTGTGTCACTCTATTACAGACAATTTACTTCCTATATGAATGTTATCATTCAATTGTGATCATAGACTTTAGTTTATGGCAATCAACATTTAACATATATATTCAGTTATCAGACCTTAAAATATATTTCCTTGCATTTGAAAAATTGCCATTTTTAAATGTTTTTTTTTGTGTGTTAAATTGATGTCCCTGTACAGCGAAAAAAAGTTTAAGCTTGTGAAGTATGTCACTTGTTGCAAAATAATCAAATGGGAGTTTTGCTTTACAGCCAATTTGCAATCAGTCCTTAAGGACCATTTATACACAGATATGCACTCCCTGTTCGCTTCAAAATTGAAATAAACAGCTTTAACAACTTTTTTTTTTCCAATTTAAAACATATTTTTAACATGTGTTTTTAAATAGTGCTCTATCATATTCATGTTAGAAATGATGAGCGTTTACAGTCCCTTAACATTTAACACACAGAACATGTTTTCTACCATTTGAAATCAAAAGCAGATTTTATTTTACCATATTTAAAAATTTAAATACTCAATTTATTTTACTCATACATTTTTCTTTTCTATAAATACATAGCTATGATTGTTAGCTGCCTTTATTTTAGGAATTATAAATAATAATTTAGGGAGATCTACTCATTTATTTTAGCATCATATAAATATGATACCATATACACTTTAAGGGACTATATACACCATGTAATTACAAGATTTTTCTGCAGTCTTACAATAGACTAACATACAGAGTGAGTTGGAAAATCTTTGGAATGCATTATCTCCTTTTTGCTGCATATGTTTTTCAATAGCTAATTTCCAGTCACCACTTGCCTTATTTAGAGAAGCCAATCCAGGCTTGCTGCAGGAGTAAACACAGCTAGCCACACTCATTATGTTGGCAAACTCTCAATTATTTTGCAGGTTCGGAATAGACATTGTGCTGGTTTAAGCTTGTGAAATCTGTCATGTGCACTATCTGTTCCCAAAATTGGAAAATAAATAATTTTCAGACTTAAATTTATAGGAAAAGGTGGCAGAATAAATAATACGTTTTTGTTGTTGGTGTTTTTTTAGACTAAAAATACAATCAGTATTTACTTTCCTTTTTAATCATTTCTGCATATTTAACCTGGATATTAACTAAGGCAGCATGGCTTCAAACCCACAACTGGTACCAAACCCTTCATCAACTAATAAACTAGAGTCAGGGCCGGTCATCATCATGTGGTGCTCCGAATAAATCCTTGCATTTCTCCACCCTCTGAGTCTGGAATATTTAAAGGGTCAACAAACAAATAAACCATTTTCATGACTCAATTAAAGCAAGCATTGTTAAACCACTTTCTTATTTACTTCTATTATCAAATATTCTTCTTTCTCTTGGTGTCTTTTGTTGAAAAGCAGGGAAGTAAGCTCAGGAGAGTGCATGTGTCTGGAACACTATATGGCAGCAGTTTTGCAAGCGTGTAACCCATTTGCAAGAGCACTAGATGGCAGCACTATTTCCTGCCATGTAGTGATCCAGACACCAACTCTTCAACAAAGAATACCATGGAACAAAGCAAATTTGCTAACAGAAGTAAATTAGAAACTTTGTGAAATTGTATATTCTGCCTGAATCACAAAAGAGAATGGCCTTTATATATAGGTGGTAATCTCTCTAGAAAACTGCTCAAGCTTCAACTATACCACGGTGGCACCAGATCTGGCAGTTGATGGGTTACATACACATAGAACACCTATGCAATATATAAAAAACATTTCTTAGCAAACCTTTCTGTTCACTCACGTCAACAGTTACTGTAGTCTAACCGCGGTATCAAACTGTTGTCCTCGAAAGGAAGTGAGAGAAACGCACATTATCTGGCGCAACTATGACCGTGACATATATTAACGAACCAATAAGTGGGAGACTTACCCAAGTGGCTGTGGGTAAAACATGATGTAATGTAATTCCCCCATCTACACTATTTTTTTTTGCCTCTGCCTCGGGGGGGAGTTCAAGGACGACATCCCGCCGATCCTCTGGCATCTACCCCAAGTGAACCTTGGGGAATTTGGTTTAGAAGGGAATCCCTTGAATCTCCCCCAGCAGAGGCAGAAAACATAGTGAAGATGGGGAAATTACAGTGCATTGTATATATGTTTTATGTGATAACTCGTTGCACCCTGAGAAGATTTATCATGCTACATCAAGCTTTACCCACAGCAGCTTGGGTGATGTCCGGTTTTACCCGGGTAATATAAATATATATATATATATATATATATATATATATATATACCATACACTCCGTTTAAAGGGACATAAAAGTGCAAAAGAAAATGCTGTATATGTGCTAGATAATTTTTACAGGCACTTTTGCTGGCGTGTTAAATACCTGAAAAATGGTTAAGCACATAAAGTTAGCTATAGAGCAGCATTGTACTACTGGGGCCTAGCTGAACACATCTGGTGAGCCAATGGCCATGTGTGTGTGTAGCAAGCAATCACCAGCTAGTTCCCAGCAGTACACAATTGTTACTTAGCCTACCTAGGTATGCTTGTTTAACAAGGGGTACCAATAGAACAAAATAAATTTGATAATAGAAGTAAATTGAAAAGCATCTTAAAATTGCATACATTACCCAAGCCATGAAAGTTTTTAATTTTGAGTTTCATGCCCCTTTAATAAGAGAGTGAAGTGCAAGTGCTTATATCCAGTGCCAGACTCCCACGACCCAAAAGACCGGCCCTGTCTTGAGCAATCTGCACCATGTACTAACATATCTGCATCTGGAAGGAAAGCAAAACACCCTTAATTAAAAACATTCAGTATTTTTAATCACTATTGCAGCATCTAATTGATCCTTTTTATTTTAGTGACTTTGAAATAAAATCCAGCCATAGTGATGTGGGATGTGATAGCCCTGTAAGGACGCGGCGTCATTCTTGGAGGCAACAGATATTTCTTCGTGTGGCAACTCCACAAAAGGGATGTGATTCCCCTAATAGATATGAAGGTAAGCAGTAAATGTTCTTTGTACACAAGTTGTCGATAAAACTGGATTGGATTTATTATTTATGTTTTTTATAATATCCAGAAGCTGCCCTTGAGCACGCTGTTTTTGTCTCTACAAAATATGCATTTACATAAAAATCAGAGAGATGTAAAGTTTATATTGTGCTTTTTTTACTAGTCAAAAGTTCTTCTAAGATCTGTACAGTTGTCTAAGCTCAGCATTATTTATGTACATTATAAAATAAGTTATTTTGCTGATGAGATCACTAATTACTTATAGCCCAAAGCACAACATGATGTTTAAGATAATATATGAAACCTTCATCAGAAAATGGAAGCTAGTTATTTTTTTTTTACTTGCATCCATCTCTGTTTATCTGTAATTAAAGGGACATTGTGCTGAAACATAACGAGGGTTAATGGGCTAAATTACAAGTGTAGTGGTATTTATCGCTCCAACTCGAGCACAAACAATGCTGAAAGTAAAGTCTTTATGCATTCAGGTTAGCGCACTTATTACAAATTGAAAGTAAATTCTTAGTGCTTGAGCGAAACCTTATGAGCGCAAACTTCAGGAATTCAGATATTGCAACCGTGTTAATTTCTCCCCATATAATTTAATGGAGCTGAATTAAAAAAAACTCATCGCTTGCGTGCTAACCCAACACTGTATTAAACCCACAGTGCTATATCTGACAGGACGGGCTTATTAATATTTCACATTCCACTGTTCTTTGTATACAGGAAAATTTTAGATATATCCATATATAATGATACCTGTGTGTGTGTGTCAGTCACATGGCAGTAACTCAATGCATTTAGACATCTAGACGTGTTGAAGACAACTTTCTGAAGTTCAAACCGAGCATCAGAATGGGGAAGAAAAGGGATATAAGTAACTTGAACATGGCATGGTTGTTGGTGCCAGGCGGGCTGGTCTGAGTATTTAAAAAACTGCTGATCTACTGGGATTTTCACGCACAACCATCTCTAGTGAAAATATCCAGTGAGCGGCAGTTGTGTGGATGAAAATGCCTTGTTGATGTCAGAGGAGAATAGGCAGACTGGTTGGAGATGATAGATTGGCAACAGTTACTCAAATTATTTACTAAAAAGCAAAAGAAAGAGGGGGCGCACAGAATATGACAGATATTGCAAGTTAATCTAACATACAAACCAACTTTAAACAAGGCCAGTCCTTGTGGAAATTAACGGATCTATGTCATTATAGTTGTATGATAATAGTCCGAAAGATGGGTCAGTGCTATGCACTGTCCACGGTGTGTGGGCACTCCCACAGTTCACAGGGTAATGGTGGCTGCTCTCCTCATCTCAGATGATCCTGAACAGAACTATAAAGTGAAGCACAAAACAAAGGGTCACCTCATGTGTAGATCAACCGACAACAGATACACCATATGTGAAGGCCAAAGCCAAAAGTGTACTCACATTTGGCAATAGCACACCAATGTGCTGGTAGTAGCAGGCTGATATCTCTGGGTGTATCAGCTCACCCTCTGTCGTCTGGTGGTACCAACTGGATTTCAGACTGGATGCAGGGCACACATATGCTAGCACTATGCTTGAGTATAAAAATGGTTTATTAAAAACACATTTAAAAACAAAAGCAGTGAGTGGAATAGGGGTGTCCAAGTGTTCCCCCCCCATCTGCAACGCGTTTCCCGGCTATGGCTGCCATTTCATCAGGCATCTAGCACCTTACACAGTTCAGTTTTATTTAAACCATTTGTTAACCACTGAGCAAACCCACCGCCCATTGTGGGTGTGTTGAATGCACATAAGTTGATAATTAAATTAATCATGATTAATTTCTGTCTTCCTAAAGTGTCAAAACATATAACATCCTAATTTCTAAAATACATATTTCATGTTCACTTAACCTGTTGGCCCTCACTGAACCTTGGCTTTCCTCCTCTAACACAACTGCTGTAGCCTCTCTGTCCTATGGCGGCCTGCACTTCAGTCACACTCCCAGACCAGGAGACAAACAAGGAGGGGGAGTAGGAATTTTCCTGTCTCCACACAGTACCTTTCACTGCATTCCTTCATCCCCCACTCTTTCCTTCTCATCTTTTGAAGTACATGATATTCGCCTCTTCTTCCCTGTAGCTCTTCATGTTGCAGTTATTTATCTGCACCCTGGCCCAGCATCACAATTTATGGACCACTTTGAAGCCTGGCTTCCACATTTTCTCTCTTCTAAATGTCCCTTCTCTCATCTTAGGGGACTTTTACCCGTTAATAATCCTAACATGCCTGCTGTCTCTAAACATCTATCCCTAACCACCTCTTTTGGCCTGTCCCAGTGGACAACATCTCCAACCCACTGTGACGGCAACTCCATAGACCTAGTCTTCACTAATCTCTGTGCCGTTTCCAACTTCTTTAACTTCCCCTTTCCTCTCTCTGACCATCATTTACTAACTTTCTCTCTTACTCTAGCTACTACATCTTTGCAAGCCCCCAAAAAACTGCTACCTTGCAGGAATTGAAATGACTTGGATCTCACAAACTTTTCTACTCAACTGAATCCTCTGCTTTCCAACATTTCATCCTTCTCTTGCCCAAATTTTGTGGCCTTACAGTATAATTTGGCACTAAAATCAACACTTGACCAAGTTCCACCCACTCTGACGTGCATCAATCACTTGATGGCAACCGTGGCACACCAAACATACCAAATATCTTCAGCGATGTTCACAGGCTGCTGAACGGCAGTGGAGGAAATCACCCACCTGTGCTGATTTCTGGCATTATAAATTCATACTAAAGTCCTACAACTCTGCGCTCAGCCTGACCAAACAAGTCTATTTCTCCTCCCTTGTATCATCTCACGCACCCAACCCCAGAAAGCTGTTCTCAACCTTTAACTCCCTTCTAGGTCTGCCTGCATTCCTGCCCACTACTAACGTCATTGCTCAGATTATTGCTGATCACTCCACAAATAAAATTGACACCATTAGAAAATATATCTGCACCTTACACCCCTCAAACCCAACAATCCTACCCACCCCTTCTATTAACAAAACTCTATGCTACTTCCCTCCTGTAACAGAGGAAGAAGTCTCTGTACTCCTATCCTTGGCTCATCTCACCACCTGCCCACTTGACCCTATTCCTTCACAACTTCTTCCCTCTCTCTCTGCTTCACTAACCCCTACTCTAACTCATCTCTTTAACCAATCTCTTACTGCTGGCACATTTCCTGATACATTTACAAAATTTGGTTTAGCACACCATACAAAAATTTTATATACACATCTTTGGGAGTGCTGCAAATATGACCTAGTCAATACTAAAACAAAAAGTTATTAGCGCACATCCATTTTCAAAAGCACAACATTTTTTAAACTGCTGCAAAAAATTTGCCTGCAAAACACATCAAAAGTCAACTATTCTTTTTCACACAATATGGCCATATTCTGCTTAGCCAGTGTCAGGGTGCCAGGAATCAGACTGAGACAAGAAGTGCAAAAATAATCACACCTTTATTAATAGCAAAAAATAATAAAAAGTCCACAAGTCAAATAAGAAGCCAGGAATCAAAACCAGAACTGGTAGTCAGACAAGCCGAGTCAGGAGCCAAAGCGAATAGTCAGACGGGCCAGGTAATACACAGGAGCTCTCACAAACAGGTCTGAGACCACGCAAGGGCAAAGCATACTGAACAGAGGCCCTTTAAATAAAAAGTGATGACATCACAATTCTGAGACTCCATCCTGTCTCACACGGATGATGTACACCAGTCTGGCCATAAAAGGAAGTGCAGGAAATGAGCAGCATCACACAGTATGCACCAGAGTCAGGAAAAGAGGTAAGTAAAATGGCTGACAGCAGCACATAGCAAATAGATCAGGGAAAAAACCCTGACAGCCAGTCACCAACTTACAAGGTGCCTCAATATAGACTGGTCCTAACACTACATTCATTTGCCTCAGAGGGCTGAATCATTCCTGCTTTTACTCTTCATAATAGAATGAGTCTCACCCGGCTTAATATTCACAACTCTTTTACACTGTCATGAGCACACCTGAACTAGGGTTGGATGCTTTAACCAATGAGATCTGGTCAGTCTCCCTGATTATGTTGTCATACATTTACAAAATTTGGTTTAGCACACCTTACAAAAAGTTTATATACACATCTTTGGGAGTGCTGCCAATATGACCTAGTCAATACACAAATTTCCTGATACATTCAAGCATGCGTCAATCATACCAATCCTAAAAATGCCCTCGCTTGACCCCTCCACCCCTTCTAATTATGGACCGGTCTCCTTACTTCCCTTTGCTTCAAAATTATTGGAACGACTGGTCTATAATCGGCTAACTCAATTTCTCAAAACTAAATCCTTACTTGATCCACTACAATCTGGTTTCCGCCCTAAACACTCAACAGAAACCGCTCTTACAAAAGTAACAAATGACCTGTTATCAGTTAAAGCAAAAGGTCACTACTCCTTACTAATTCTTCTTGACTGTCCGCTGCCTTTGACACAGTTGACCATCCTCTCCTCCTAAAAATACATTCATTTGGCATCCGAGACACAGCCCTCTCCTGGTTTGCCTCATATCTCTCAAAACGCTCGTTTTTAGTTTCCTTTAACAACATATCTTGTGATCCTATGCCTCTCTCAGTTGGAGTACCGCAGGGCTCTGTCTTGGGTCCCTTGCTTTTCTCTCTCTATACATCCTCCTATGGAAAATAGCCTCCTTTGTATTCCAATATCACTTATATGCTGATGATACCCAAATCTATCCTTCCTCTCTTGATATCTCTCCAAACCTTATTCAACCAGATTTCCAACTGCCCCTCTGCAATTTCCTCTTGGATGTCTTCACACTACCTCCAACTCAATCTGTCCAAAACTGAGCTGCTTCTTATTCCCCCCCCCCTCTTCGAGACATCAAACACCTGACATTTCTCTGACGGTTGGAGACTCTTTTCTCAACACCTCACCCCAGGTCCGCTGTCTTAGGGTTACACTTGACTCAGAACTCACATTCAACCCACATATACAGGGAGTGCAGAATTATTAGGCAAGTTGTATTTTTGAGGATTCATTTTATTATTGAACAACAACCATGTTCTCAATGAACCCAAAAAACTCATTAAACTCAAAGCTGAATAGTTTTGGAAGTAGTTTTTAGTTTGTTTTTAGTTATAGCTATTTTAGGGGGATATCTGTGTGTGCAGGTGACTATTACTGTGCATAATTATTAGGCAACTTAACAAAAAACAAATATATACCCATTTCAATTATTTATTTTTACCAGTGAAACCAATATAACATCTCAACATTCACAAATATACATTTCTGACATTCAAAAACAAAACAAATCAGTGACCAATATAGCCACCTTTCTTTGCAAGGACACTCAAAAGCCTGCCATCCATGGATTCAGTCAGTGTTTTGATCTGTTCACCATCAACATTGCGTGCAGCAGCAACCACAGCCTCCCAGACACTGCTCAGAGAGGTGTACTGTTTTCCCTCCTTGTAAATCTCACATTTGATGATGGACCACAGGTTCTCAATGGGGTTCAGATCAGGTGAACAAGGAGGCCATGTCATTAGATTTTCTTCTTTTATACCCTTTCTTGCCAGCCACGCTGTGGAGTACTTGGACGTGTGTGATGAGCATTGTCCTGCATGAAAATAATTTTTTTCTTGAAGGATGCAGACTTCTTCCTGTACCACTGCTTGAAGAAGGTGTCTTCCAGAAACTGGCAGTAGGACTGGGAGTTGAGCTTGACTCCATCCTCAACCCGAAAAGGCCCCACAAGCTCATATTTGATGATACCAGCCCAAACCAGTACTCCACCTCCACCTTGCTGGCGTCTGAGTCGGACTGGAGCTCTCTGCCCTTTACCAATCCAGCCACAGGCCCATCCATCTGGCCCATCAAGACTCACTCTCATTTCATCAGTCCATAAAACCTTAGAAAAATCAGTCTTGAGATATTTCTTGGCCCAGTCTTGACGTTTCAGCTTGTGTGTCTTGTTCAGTGGTGGTCGTCTTTCAGCCTTTCTTACCTTGGCCATGTCTCTGAGTATTGCACACCTTGTGCTTTTGGGCACTCCAGTGATGTTGCAGCTCTGAAATATGGCCAAACTGGTGGCAAGTGGCATCTTGGCAGCTGCACGCTTGACTTTTCTCAGTTCATGGGTAGTTATTTTGCGCCTTGGTTTTTCCACACGCTTCTTGCGACCCTGTTGACTATTTTGAATGAAACGCTTGATTGTTCGATGATCACGCTTCAGAAGCTTTGCAATTTTAAGAGTGCTGCATCCCTCTGCAAGATATCTCACTATTTTTGACTTTTCTGAGCCTGTCAAGTCCTTCTTTTGACCCATTTTGCCAAAGGAAAGGAAGTTGCCTAATAATTATGCACACCTTATATAGGGGTGTTGATGTCATTAGACCACACCCCTTCTCATTACAGAGATGCACATCACCTAATATGCTTAATTGGTAGTAGGCTTTCGAGCCTATACAGCTTGGAGTAAGACAACATGCATAAAGAGGATGATGTGGTCAAAATACTCATTTGCCTAATAATTCTGCACTCCCTGTACAAGCACTTACTAAATCCTGCCGATCACACCTATGCAATATTTCCAGAATTCGTCCCTTCCTTACTCAAAAAACTACAAAAATACTTATTCATTCCCTCATTTTGTCACGCATTGATTATTGCAATCTACTTTTAAATGGCCTTCCAAAACACTGCCTTTCCTCCCTCCAATCTATTATGAATGCTTCTGCTAGACTTATCCACCTACGTCGTCAATCTACATTAGCTACTCCACTCTGCCAGTCTTTACACTGGCTCCCCATACTCTCCAGAATACAATTTAAAGTATTAACCCTAACTTACAAAGCACTCATCAGTCTAACTCCCAACTATATTTCCTCTCTCATCGTGAAATATTCCCCATCCCGACCTCTTCGATCAACCTCTGACCTATGTCTCTCTACTCCTGTTATCTCTACGTCCCACTCCCATCTCCAAGGCTTCGTACGTGCTGCTCTTGTCCTATGGAACTCTACCCTACTCCATAAGACTGTCTTCAACCTTGTATAGCTTCAGACGGTCCTTGAAAACTCACCTATTCAGAGAGGCTTGCATCTCTCCTCTATCTCTCTCCTCCATCTCTCATCCTAACCAAACTAATACATGAACTGCCTGACTCACTGCTGCAACTACAACCAATGTGACAAGCTACCCCCAACCTTATGTCTCTGCACCCTAAACCTGTAGACTGTGAGGCCTCCGGAGCAGGGCCCTCTTCCTCCTGTACTAGATTTATTTAGTTTTGTATTTTATCACAAATCCTTGTCATTGTATACCTCAATCACTGTACCCAGCACTTCGGAACTTGACGGCGCTATACAAATAAATGATAATAATAATAAAATGCCTCATCTAAAAACAAGTATGTTTATATAAACACACAATCCTTAAAATCATTTACAAAATATTTACATAGGCCTTGGCGATATTATCCAGCTGTCTGAATTCTTAATATCAAACCAAATCCTTGTATTGATTTTTTTAATATTTTTTTGCACATTTGTGCACATAATTTCTCTTGTTAAGTGTATCCAGTCCACGGATCATCCATTACTTGTGGGATATTCTCCTTCCCAACAGGAAGTTGCAAGAGGATCACCCACAGCAGAGCTGCTATATAGCTCCTCCCCTAACTGCCATATCCAGTCATTCTCTTGCAAGTCTCAACAAAGATGGACGTAGTAAGAGGAGAGTGGTGTATTATAGTTAGTTTCTTAACTTCAATCAAAAGTTTGTTATTTTTAAATGGTACCGGAGTGTACTGTTTTATCAAAGGCAGCATTAGAAGAAGAATCTGCCTGTGATTTCTATGATCTTAGCAGAAGTAACTAAGATCCATTGCCGTTCTCACATATTCTGAGGAGTGAGGTAACTTCAGAGGGGGAATGGCGTGCAGTAAACATATTTCTAGGGATGGAACTTGCTAGAAAAATGCTGCTGATACCGGATTAATGTAAGTTAAGCCTAAATGCAGTGATTTAATAGCGACTGTTATCAGGCTTATTAACAGAGATACATACTCTTATAAAAGTGTAATATAAAACGTTTGCTGGCATGTTTAATCGTTTTAATATATGCTTTGGTGATAAAACTTATTGGGGCCTAGTTTTTTCCACATGGCTGGCTTTATTTTTGCCTAGAAACAGAGGCTTTCCACTGTTATAGTATAAAAGTTAGTTGGTGCAGTTAAAATTACAAACTGTGACATTCAGCTTCCCTCAGCAGTCCCCTGCATGCTATAGGACATCTCTGATGGGCTCAAAAGGCTTCAAAAGTAGGAGCTGTGGCAGTTGTTATGACTGTATAAAAAAAAATATATATTTTTTTTTCTTTTGTTAATCTGTTTTTTGTATTAAGGGGTTAATCATCCATTTGCAAGTGGGTGCAATGCTCTGCTAACTTGTTACATACACTGTAAAAACTTTGTTAGTGTAACTGCCTTTTTTCACTGTTATTTCAAATTTTGCCAAAATTTGTTTCTCTTAAAGGCACAGTAACGTTTTTTATATTGCTTGTTAACTTTGTTTAAAGTGTTTCCCAAGCTTGCTAGTCTCATTGCTAGTCTGTACAAACATGTCTGACACAGAGGAAACTACTTGTTCATTATGTTTAAAAGCCATGGTGGAGCCCCATAGGAGAATGTGTACTAAATGTATTGATTTCACCTTAAACAGTAAAGATCAGTCTTTATCTATAAAAGAATTGTCACCAGAGGGGTCTGTCGAGGGGGAAGTTATGCCGACTAACTCTCCCCACGTGTCGGACCCTTCGCCTCTCGCTCGAGGGACGCACGCTAATATGGCGCCAAGTACATCAGGGATGCCCATAGCGATTACTTTGCAGGACATGGCTGCAATCATGAATAATACCCTGTCACAGGTATTAGCCAGATTGCCTGAATTGAGAGGCAAGCGCGATAGCTCTGGGGTTAGACGAGATACAGAGCGCGTAGATGCTGTAAGAGCCATGTCTGATACTGCGTCACAATATGCAGAACCTGAGGATGGAGAGCTTCAGTCTGTGGGTGACGTCTCTGAATCGGGGAGACCTGATTCAGAGATTTCTAATTTTAAATTTAAGCTTGAGAACCTCCGTGTGTTACTTGGGGAGGTATTAGCTGCTCTGAATGACTGTGACACAATTGCAGTGCCATAGAAATTGTGTAGGCTGGATAAATACTATGCAGTGCCGGTGAGTACTGATGTTTTTCCAATACCTAAAAGGCTTACAGAAATTATTAGTAAGGAGTGGGATAGACCCGGTGTGCCCTTTTCCCCACCTCCTATATTTAGAAAAATGTTTCCAATAGATGCCATTACACGGGACTTATGGCAGACAGTCCCTAAGGTGGAGGGAGCAGTTTCTACTTTAGCAAAGCGTACCACTATCCCGGTTGAGGACAGTTATGCTTTTTCAGATCCAATGGATAAAAAATTAGAGGGTTACCTTAAGAAAATGTTTATTCAACAAGGTTTTTATTTTACAGCCCCTTGCATGCATTGCGCCTGTCACTGCTGCGGCGGCGGCGTTCTGGTTTGAGGCCCTGGAAGAGGCCATCCATACAGCTCCATTGACTGAAATTATTGACAAGCTTAGAACTCTTAAGCTAGCTAACTCATTTGTTTATGATGCCATTGTTCATTTGACTAAACTAACGGCTAAGAATTCCGGATTCGCCATCCAGGTACGTAGGGCGCTATGGCTTAATTCCTGGTCAGCTGATGTGACTTCAAAGTCTAAATTACTTAACATTCCTTTCAAGGGGCAGACCTTATTCGGGCCTGGTTTGAAAGAAATTATTGCTGACATTACTGGAGGTAAGGGTCATACCCTTCCTCAGGACAGGGCCAAATCAAGGGCCAAACAGTCTAATTTTCGTGCCTTTCGAAATTTCAAGGCAGGTGCAGGATCAGCTCCCTCTACTTCAAAACAAGAGGGAACTTTTCCTCAATCAAAGCAGGCCTGGAAACCTACCCAGTCCTGGAACAAGGGCAAGCAGGCCGAAAGCCTGCTGCTGCCTCCAAGACAGCATGAAGGAGCGGCCCCCTATCCGACAACGGATCTAGTAGGGGGCAGACTCTCTCTCTTCGCCCAGGCGTGGGCAAGAGATGTTCAGGATCCCTGGGCGTTGGAGATCATTTCTCAGGGATATCTTCTGGACTTCAAAGCTTCTCCCCCACAAGGGAGATTTCACCTTTCAAGATTATCTGCAAACCAGATAAAGAAAGAGGCATTCCTAAGCTGCGTGCAAGACCTCCTTGTAATGGGAGTGATCCATCCAGTTCCGCGGACAGAACAAGGACAGGGGTTTTATTCAAATCTGTTTGTGGTTCCCAAAAAAGAGGGAACCTTCAGACCAATTTTGGATCTAAAGATCCTAAACAAATTCCTCAGAGTTCCATCATTCAAGATGGAAACTATTCGAACCATTTTACCCATGATCCAAGAGGGTCAGTACATGACCACAGTGGACTTAAAGGATGCCTACCTTCACATTCCGATCCACAAGAATCATCATCGGTTCCTGAGGTTTGCCTTTCTAGACAGGCATTACCAGTTTGTAGCTCTTCCATTCGGGTTGGCTACAGCCCCAAGAATTTTTACAAAGGTTCTGGGCCCTCTTCTGGCGGTTCTAAGACCGCGAGGCATAGCGGTGGCTCCTTACCTAGACGACATCCTGATACAGGCGTCAAGCTTTCAAATTGCCAAGTCTCATACAGAGATAGTTCTGGCATTTCTGAGGTCGCATGGGTGGAAAGTGAACGAAGAAAAGAGTTCTCTATCTCCTCTCACAAGGGTTTCCTTCCTAGGGACTCTGATAGATTCTATAGAAATGAAAATTTACCTGACGGAGTCCAGGTTATCAAAACTTCTAAATGCTTGCCGTGTTCTTCACTCCATTCCGCGCCCCACGGTGGCTCAGTGCATGGAAGTAATCGGCTTAATGGTAGCTGCAATGGACATAGTGCCATTTGCGCGCCTGCATCTCAGACCGCTGCAATTATGCATGCTCAGTCAGTGGAATGGGGATTACACAGATTTGTCCCCTCTACTAAATCTGGATCAGGAAACCAGAGATACTCTTCTCTGGTGGTTATCTCGGGTCCATCTGTCCAAAGGTAAGACCTTTCGCAGGCCAGATTGGACCATTGTAACAACAGACGCCAGCCTTCTAGGTTGGGGTGCAGTCTGGAACTCCCTGAAGGCTCAGGGTTCATGGACTCAGGAGGAGAAACTCCTCCCAATAAATATTCTGGAGTTAAGAGCAATATTCAATGCTCTTCTAGCTTGGCCTCAGTTAGCAACACTGAGGTTCATCAGATTTCAGTCGGACAACATCACGACTGTGGCTTACATCATCCATCAAGGGGGGACCAGGAGTTCCCTAGCGATGTCAGAAGTCTCCAAGATAATTCGCTGGGCAGAGACTCACTCTTGCCACCTATCAGCGATCCATATCCCAGGGTTAGAGAACTGGGAGGCGGATTTTCTAAGTCGTCAGACTTTTCATCCGGGGGAGTGGGAACTCCATCCGGAGGTATTTGCTCAATTGGTTCTCCGTTGGGGCAAACCAGAACTGGATCTCATGGCGTCTCGCCAGAACGCCAAGCTTCCTTGTTACGGATCCAGGTCCAGGGACCCAGAAGCGGCACTGATAGATGCTCTAGCAGCGCCTTGGTTCTTCAACCTGGCCTATGTGTTTCCACCGTTTCCTCTGCTTCCTCGTCTGATTGCCAAAATCAAACAGGAGAGAGCATCGGTGATATTGATAGCGCCTGCGTGGCCACGCAGGACCTGGTATGCAGACCTAGTGGACATGTCATCCTTTCCACCATGGACTCTGCCTCTGAGACAAGACCTTCTAATACAAGGTCCTTTCAATCATCCGAATCGACTTTCTCTGAGACTGACTGCATGGATATTGAACGCTTGATCCTATTAAAGCGTGGCTTCTCCGAGTCAGTAATTGATACCTTAATACAGACACGAAAGCCTGTCGCCAGGAAAATTTACCACAAGATTTGGCGTAAATATCTTCATTGGTGTGAATCCAAGAATTACTCATGGAGTAGGGTTAGGATTCCTAGGATATTGTCCTTCCTCCAAGAGGGTTTGGACAAAGGACTATCAGCTAGTTCTTTAAAGGGACAGATTTCTGCTCTGTCTATTCTTTTACACAAGCGTCTGGCAGAAGTTCCAGACGTTCAGGCATTTTGTCAGGCTTTAGTTAGAATTAAGCCTGTGTTTAAACCTGTTGCTCCCCCATGGAGCTTAAACTTGGTTCTTAAAGTTCTTCAAGGGGTTCCGTTTGAACCCCTTCATTCTATTGATATCAAACTTCTATCATGGAAAGTTCTTTTTCTGATGGCTATTTCCTCGGCTCGAAGAGTCTCGGAGTTATCTGCCTTACATTGTGATTCTCCTTATCTGATCTTTCATTCAGATAAAGTAGTTCTGCGTACAAAACCTGGGTTTTTACCTAAGGTGGTTTCAATCAAGAGATTGTTGTTCCATCATTATGCCCTAATCCTTCTTCAAAGAAGGAACGTCTTTTGCATAATCTAGACGTAGTCCGTGCATTGAAGTTTTTACTTGCAGGCTACTAAAGATTTTCGCCAAACATCTCACCTGTTTGTTATTTACTCTGGACAGAGGAGAGGTCAAAAGGCCTCGGCAACCTCTCTTTCTTTTTGGCTTCGGAGTATAATCCGTTTAGCATATGAGACTGCTGGACAGCAGCCCCCTGAAAGAATTACAGCTCATTCTACTAGAGCTGTGGCTTCCACCTGGGCCTTTAAAAATGAGGCCTCTGTTGAACAGATTTGCAAGGCTGCGACTTGGTCTTCGCTTCATACCTTTTCAAAATTTTACAAATTTGATACTTTTGCTTCTTCGGAGGCTGTTTTTGGGAGAAAGGTTCTACAGGCAGTGGTTCCTTCCGTTTAAGTTCCTGCCTTGTCCCTCCCATCATCCGTGTACTTAAGCTTTGGTATTGGTATCCCACAAGTAATGGATGATCCGTGGACTGGATACACTTAACAAGAGAAAACATAATTTATGCTTACCTGATAAATTTATTTCTCTTGTAGTGTATCCAGTCCACGGATCATCCATTACTTGTGGGATACCAATACCAAAGCTTAAGTACACGGATGATGGGAGGGACAAGGCAGGAACTTAAACGGAAGGAACCACTGCCTGTAGAACCTTTCTCCCAAAAACAGCCTCCGAAGAAGCAAAAGTATCAAATTTGTAAAATTTTGAAAAGGTATGAAGCGAAGACCAAGTCGCAGCCTTGCAAATCTGTTCAACAGAGGCCTCATTTTAAAGGCCCAGGTGGAAGCCACAGCTCTAGTAGAATGAGCTGTAATTCTTTCAGGGGGCTGCTGTCCAGCAGTCTCATATGCTAAACGGATTATACTCCGAAGCCAAAAAGAAAGAGAGGTTGCCGAGGCCTTTTGACCTCTCCTCTGTCCAGAGTAAATAACAAACAGGTGAGATGTTTGGCGAAAATCTTTAGTAGCCTGCAAGTAAAAACTTCAATGCACGGACTACGTCTAGATTATGCAAAAGACGTTCCTTCTTTGAAGAAGGATTAGGGCATAATGATGGAACAACAATCTCTTGATTGAAACCACCTTAGGTAAAAACCCAGGTTTTGTACGCAGAACTACTTTATCTGAATGAAAGATCAGATAAGGAGAATCACAATGTAAGGCAGATAACTCTGAGACTCTTCGAGCCGAGGAAATAGCCATCAGAAAAAGAACTTTCCATGATAGAAGTTTGATATCAATAGAATGAAGGGGTTCAAACGGAACCCCTTGAAGAACTTTAAGAACCAAGTTTAAGCTCCATGGGGGAGCAACAGGTTTAAACACAGGCTTAATTCTAACTAAAGCCTGACAAAATGCCTGAACGTCTGGAACTTCTGCCAGACGCTTGTGTAAAAGAATAGACAGAGCAGAAATCTGTCCCTTTAAAGAACTAGCTGATAGTCCTTTGTCCAAACCCTCTTGGAGGAAGGACAATATCCTAGGAATCCTAACCCTACTCCATGAGTAATTCTTGGATTCACACCAATGAAGATATTTACGCCAAATCTTGTGGTAAATTTTCCTGGCGACAGGCTTTCGTGTCTGTATTAAGGTATCAATTACTGACTCGGAGAAGCCACGCTTTAATAGGATCAAGCGTTCAATATCCATGCAGTCAGTCTCAGAGAAAGTCGATTCGGATGATTGAAAGGACCTTGTATTAGAAGGTCTTGTCTCAGAGGCAGAGTCCATGGTGGAAAGGATGACATGTCCACTAGGTCTGCATACCAGGTCCTGCGTGGCCACGCAGGCGCTATCAATATCACCGATGCTCTCTCCTGTTTGATTTTGGCAATCAGACGAGGAAGCAGAGGAAACGGTGGAAACACATAGGCCAGGTTGAAGAACCAAGGCGCTGCTAGAGCATCTATCAGTGCCGCTTCTGGGTCCCTGGACCTGGATCCGTAACAAGGAAGCTTGGCGTTCTGGCGAGACGCCATGAGATCCAGTTCTGGTTTGCCCCAACGGAGAACCAATTGAGCAAATACCTCCGGATGGAGTTCCCACTCCCCCGGATGAAAAGTCTGACGACTTAGAAAATCCGCCTCCCAGTTCTCTAACCCTGGGATATGGAT
This sequence comes from Bombina bombina, assembly GCF_027579735.1. NCBI lineage: Eukaryota > Metazoa > Chordata > Amphibia > Anura > Bombinatoridae > Bombina > Bombina bombina. The sequence continues at coordinate 65,733 of NW_026511767.1, forward strand.
CGCTGATAGGTGGCAAGAGTGAGTCTCTGCCCAGCGAATTATCTTGGAGACTTCTGACATCGCTAGGGAACTCCTGGTCCCCCCTTGATGGATGATGTAAGCCACAGTCGTGATGTTGTCCGACTGAAATCTGATGAACCTCAGTGTTGCTAACTGAGGCCAAGCTAGAAGAGCATTGAATATTGCTCTTAACTCCAGAATATTTATTGGGAGGAGTTTCTCCTCCTGAGTCCATGAACCCTGAGCCTTCAGGGAGTTCCAGACTGCACCCCAACCTAGAAGGCTGGCGTCTGTTGTTACAATGGTCCAATCTGGCCTGCGAAAGGTCTTACCTTTGGACAGATGGACCCGAGATAACCACCAGAGAAGAGTATCTCTGGTTTCCTGATCCAGATTTAGTAGAGGGGACAAATCTGTGTAATCCCCATTCCACTGACTGAGCATGCATAATTGCAGCGGTCTGAGATGCAGGCGCGCAAATGGCACTATGTCCATTGCAGCTACCATTAAGCCGATTACTTCCATGCACTGAGCCACCGTGGGGCGCGGAATGGAGTGAAGAACACGGCAAGCATTTAGAAGTTTTGATAACCTGGACTCCGTCAGGTAAATTTTCATTTCTATAGAATCTATCAGAGTCCCTAGGAAGGAAACCCTTGTGAGAGGAGATAGAGAACTCTTTTCTTCGTTCACTTTCCACCCATGCGACCTCAGAAATGCCAGAACTATCTCTGTATGAGACTTGGCAATTTGAAAGCTTGACGCCTGTATCAGGATGTCGTCTAGGTAAGGAGCCACCGCTATGCCTCGCGGTCTTAGAACCGCCAGAAGAGGGCCCAGAACCTTTGTAAAAATTCTTGGGGCTGTAGCCAACCCGAATGGAAGAGCTACAAACTGGTAATGCCTGTCTAGAAAGGCAAACCTCAGGAACCGATGATGATTCTTGTGGATCGGAATGTGAAGGTAGGCATCCTTTAAGTCCACTGTGGTCATGTACTGACCCTCTTGGATCATGGGTAAAATGGTTCGAATAGTTTCCATCTTGAATGATGGAACTCTGAGGAATTTGTTTAGGATCTTTAGATCCAAAATTGGTCTGAAGGTTCCCTCTTTTTTGGGAACCACAAACAGATTTGAATAAAACCCCTGTCCTTGTTCTGTCCGCGGAACTGGATGGATCACTCCCATTACAAGGAGGTCTTGCACGCAGCTTAGGAATGCCTCTTTCTTTATCTGGTTTGCAGATAATCTTGAAAGGTGAAATCTCCCTTGTGGGGGAGAAGCTTTGAAGTCCAGAAGATATCCCTGAGAAATGATCTCCAACGCCCAGGGATCCTGAACATCTCTTGCCCACGCCTGGGCGAAGAGAGAGAGTCTGCCCCCTACTAGATCCGTTGTCGGATAGGGGGCCGCTCCTTCATGCTGTCTTGGAGGCAGCAGCAGGCTTTCGGCCTGCTTGCCCTTGTTCCAGGACTGGGTAGGTTTCCAGGCCTGCTTTGATTGAGGAAAAGTTCCCTCTTGTTTTGAAGTAGAGGGAGCTGATCCTGCACCTGCCTTGAAATTTCGAAAGGCACGAAAATTAGACTGTTTGGCCCTTGATTTGGCCCTGTCCTGAGGAAGGGTATGACCCTTACCTCCAGTAATGTCAGCAATAATTTCTTTCAAACCAGGCCCGAATAAGGTCTGCCCCTTGAAAGGAATGTTAAGTAATTTAGACTTTGAAGTCACATCAGCTGACCAGGAATTAAGCCATAGCGCCCTACGTACCTGGATGGCGAATCCGGAATTCTTAGCCGTTAGTTTAGTCAAATGAACAATGGCATCATAAACAAATGAGTTAGCTAGCTTAAGAGTTCTAAGCTTGTCAATAATTTCAGTCAATGGAGCTGTATGGATGGCCTCTTCCAGGGCCTCAAACCAGAACGCCGCCGCCGCAGCAGTGACAGGCGCAATGCATGCAAGGGGCTGTAAAATAAAAACCTTGTTGAATAAACATTTTCTTAAGGTAACCCTCTAATTTTTTATCCATTGGATCTGAAAAAGCATAACTGTCCTCAACCGGGATAGTGGTACGCTTTGCTAAAGTAGAAACTGCTCCCTCCACCTTAGGGACTGTCTGCCATAAGTCCCGTGTAATGGCATCTATTGGAAACATTTTTCTAAATATAGGAGGTGGGGAAAAGGGCACACCGGGTCTATCCCACTCCTTACTAATAATTTCTGTAAGCCTTTTAGGTATTGGAAAAACATCAGTACTCACCGGCACTGCATAGTATTTATCCAGCCTACACAATTTCTATGGCACTGCAATTGTGTCACAGTCATTCAGAGCAGCTAATACCTCCCCAAGTAACACACGGAGGTTCTCAAGCTTAAATTTAAAATTAGAAATCTCTGAATCAGGTCTCCCCGATTCAGAGACGTCACCCACAGACTGAAGCTCTCCATCCTCAGGTTCTGCATATTGTGACGCAGTATCAGACATGGCTCTTACAGCATCTACGCGCTCTGTATCTCGTCTAACCCCAGAGCTATCGCGCTTGCCTCTCAATTCAGGCAATCTGGCTAATACCTGTGACAGGGTATTATTCATGATTGCAGCCATGTCCTGCAAAGTAATCGCTATGGGCATCCCTGATGTACTTGGCGCCATATTAGCGTGCGTCCCTCGAGCGAGAGGCGAAGGGTCCGACACGTGGGGAGAGTTAGTCGGCATAACTTCCCCCTCGACAGACCCCTCTGGTGACAATTCTTTTATAGATAAAGACTGATCTTTACTGTTTAAGGTGAAATCAATACATTTAGTACACATTCTCCTATGGGGCTCCACCATGGCTTTTAAACATAATGAACAAGTAGTTTCCTCTGTGTCAGACATGTTTGTACAGACTAGCAATGAGACTAGCAAGCTTGGGAAACACTTTAAACAAAGTTAACAAGCAATATAAAAAACGTTACTGTGCCTTTAAGAGAAACAAATTTTGGCAAAATTTGAAATAACAGTGAAAAAAGGCAGTTACACTAACAAAGTTTTTACAGTGTATGTAACAAGTTAGCAGAGCATTGCACCCACTTGCAAATGGATGATTAACCCCTTAATACAAAAAACAGATTAACAAAAGAAAAAAAAATATATATTTTTTTTTATACAGTCATAACAACTGCCACAGCTCCTACTTTTGAAGCCTTTTGAGCCCATCAGAGATGTCCTATAGCATGCAGGGGACTGCTGAGGGAAGCTGAATGTCACAGTTTGTAATTTTAACTGCACCAACTAACTTTTATACTATAACAGTGGAAAGCCTCTGTTTCTAGGCAAAAATAAAGCCAGCCATGTGGAAAAAACTAGGCCCCAATAAGTTTTATCACCAAAGCATATATTAAAACGATTAAACATGCCAGCAAACGTTTTATATTACACTTTTATAAGAGTATGTATCTCTGTTAATAAGCCTGATAACAGTCGCTATTAAATCACTGCATTTAGGCTTAACTTACATTAATCCGGTATCAGCAGCATTTTTCTAGCAAGTTCCATCCCTAGAAATATGTTTACTGCACGCCATTCCCCCTCTGAAGTTACCTCACTCCTCAGAATATGTGAGAACGGCAATGGATCTTAGTTACTTCTGCTAAGATCATAGAAATCACAGGCAGATTCTTCTTCTAATGCTGCCTTTGATAAAACAGTACACTCCGGTACCATTTAAAAATAACAAACTTTTGATTGAAGTTAAGAAACTAACTATAATACACCACTCTCCTCTTACTACGTCCATCTTTGTTGAGACTTGCAAGAGAATGACTGGATATGGCAGTTAGGGGAGGAGCTATATAGCAGCTCTGCTGTGGGTGATCCTCTTGCAACTTCCTGTTGGGAAGGAGAATATCCCACAAGTAATGGATGATCCGTGGACTGGATACACTTAACAAGAGAAATTATGTGCACAAATGTGCAAAAAAATATTAAAAAAATCAATACAAGGATTTGGTTTGATATTAAGAATTCAGACAGCTGGATAATATCGCCAAGGCCTATGTAAATATTTTGTAAATGATTTTAAGGATTGTGTGTTTATATAAACATACTTGTTTTTAGATGAGGCATTTTATTATTATTATCATTTATTTGTATAGCGCCGTCAAGTTCCGAAGTGCTGGGTACAGTGATTGAGGTATACAATGACAAGGATTTGTGATAAAATACAAAACTAAATAAATCTAGTACAGGAGGAAGAGGGCCCTGCTCCGGAGGCCTCACAGTCTACAGGTTTAGGGTGCAGAGACATAAGGTTGGGGGTAGCTTGTCACATTGGTTGTAGTTGCAGCAGTGAGTCAGGCAGTTCATGTATTAGTTTGGTTAGGATGAGAGATGGAGGAGAGAGATAGAGGAGAGATGCAAGCCTCTCTGAATAGGTGAGTTTTCAAGGACCGTCTGAAGCTATACAAGGTTGAAGACAGTCTTATGGAGTAGGGTAGAGTTCCATAGGACAAGAGCAGCACGTACGAAGCCTTGGAGATGGGAGTGGGACGTAGAGATAACAGGAGTAGAGAGACATAGGTCAGAGGTTGATCGAAGAGGTCGGGATGGGGAATATTTCACGATGAGAGAGGAAATATAGTTGGGAGTTAGACTGATGAGTGCTTTGTAAGTTAGGGTTAATACTTTAAATTGTATTCTGGAGAGTATGGGGAGCCAGTGTAAAGACTGGCAGAGTGGAGTAGCTAATGTAGATTGACGACGTAGGTGGATAAGTCTAGCAGAAGCATTCATAATAGATTGGAGGGAGGAAAGGCAGTGTTTTGGAAGGCCATTTAAAAGTAGATTGCAATAATCAATGCGTGACAAAATGAGGGAATGAATAAGTATTTTTGTAGTTTTTTGAGTAAGGAAGGGACGAATTCTGGAAATATTGCATAGGTGTGATCGGCAGGATTTAGTAAGTGCTTGTACAGGGAGTGCAGAATTATTAGGCAAATGAGTATTTTGACCACATCATCCTCTTTATGCATGTTGTCTTACTCCAAGCTGTATAGGCTCGAAAGCCTACTACCAATTAAGCATATTAGGTGATGTGCATCTCTGTAATGAGAAGGGGTGTGGTCTAATGACATCAACACCCTATATAAGGTGTGCATAATTATTAGGCAACTTCCTTTCCTTTGGCAAAATGGGTCAAAAGAAGGACTTGACAGGCTCAGAAAAGTCAAAAATAGTGAGATATCTTGCAGAGGGATGCAGCACTCTTAAAATTGCAAAGCTTCTGAAGCGTGATCATCGAACAATCAAGCGTTTCATTCAAAATAGTCAACAGGGTCGCAAGAAGCGTGTGGAAAAACCAAGGCGCAAAATAACTACCCATGAACTGAGAAAAGTCAAGCGTGCAGCTGCCAAGATGCCACTTGCCACCAGTTTGGCCATATTTCAGAGCTGCAACATCACTGGAGTGCCCAAAAGCACAAGGTGTGCAATACTCAGAGACATGGCCAAGGTAAGAAAGGCTGAAAGACGACCACCACTGAACAAGACACACAAGCTGAAACGTCAAGACTGGGCCAAGAAATATCTCAAGACTGATTTTTCTAAGGTTTTATGGACTGATGAAATGAGAGTGAGTCTTGATGGGCCAGATGGATGGGCCTGTGGCTGGATTGGTAAAGGGCAGAGAGCTCCAGTCCGACTCAGACGCCAGCAAGGTGGAGGTGGAGTACTGGTTTGGGCTGGTATCATCAAATATGAGCTTGTGGGGCCTTTTCGGGTTGAGGATGGAGTCAAGCTCAACTCCCAGTCCTACTGCCAGTTTCTGGAAGACACCTTCTTCAAGCAGTGGTACAGGAAGAAGTCTGCATCCTTCAAGAAAAAAATTATTTTCATGCAGGACAATGCTCCATCACACACGTCCAAGTACTCCACAGCGTGGCTGGCAAGAAAGGGTATAAAAGAAGAAAATCTAATGACATGGCCTCCTTGTTCACCTGATCTGAACCCCATTGAGAACCTGTGGTCCATCATCAAATGTGAGATTTACAAGGAGGGAAAACAGTACACCTCTCTGAGCAGTGTCTGGGAGGCTGTGGTTGCTGCTGCACGCAATGTTGATGGTGAACAGATCAAAACACTGACTGAATCCATGGATGGCAGGCTTTTGAGTGTCCTTGCAAAGAAAGGTGGCTATATTGGTCACTGATTTGTTTTGTTTTTGAATGTCAGAAATGTATATTTGTGAATGTTGAGATGTTATATTGGTTTCACTGGTAAAAATAAATAATTGAAATGGGTATATATTTGTTTTTTGTTAAGTTGCCTAATAATTATGCACAGTAATAGTCACCTGCACACACAGATATCCCCCTAAAATAGCTATAACTAAAAACAAACTAAAAACTACTTCCAAAACTATTCAGCTTTGAGTTTAATGAGTTTTTTGGGTTCATTGAGAACATGGTTGTTGTTCAATAATAAAATGAATCCTCAAAAATACAACTTGCCTAATAATTCTGCACTCCCTGTATATGTGGGTTGAATGTGAGTTCTGAGTCAAGTGTAACCCTAAGACAGCGGACCTGGGGTGAGGTGTTGAGAAAAGAGTCTCCAACCGTCAGAGAAATGTCAGGTGTTTGATGTCTCGAAGAGGGGGGGGGGAATAAGAAGCAGCTCAGTTTTGGACAGATTGAGTTGGAGGTAGTGTGAAGACATCCAAGAGGAAATTGCAGAGGGGCAGTTGGAAATCTGGTTGAATAAGGTTTGGAGAGATATCAAGAGAGGAAGGATAGATTTGGGTATCATCAGCATATAAGTGATATTGGAATACAAAGGAGGCTATTTTCCATAGGAGGATGTATAGAGAGAGAAAAGCAAGGGACCCAAGACAGAGCCCTGCGGTACTCCAACTGAGAGAGGCATAGGATCACAAGATATGTTGTTAAAGGAAACTAAAAACGAGCGTTTTGAGAGATATGAGGCAAACCAGGAGAGGGCTGTGTCTCGGATGCCAAATGAATGTATTTTTAGGAGGAGAGGATGGTCAACTGTGTCAAAGGCAGCGGACAGTCAAGAAGAATTAGTAAGGAGTAGTGACCTTTTGCTTTAACTGATAACAGGTCATTTGTTACTTTAGTAAGAGCGGTTTCTGTTGAGTGTTTAGGGCGGAAACCAGATTGTAGTGGATCAAGTAAGGATTTAGTTTTGAGAAATTGAGTTAGCCGATTATAGACCAGTCGTTCCAATAATTTTGAAGCAAAGGGAAGTAAGGAGACCGGTCCATAATTAGAAGGGGTGGAGGGGTCAAGCGAGGGCATTTTTAGGATTGGTATGATTGACGCATGCTTGAATGTATCAGGAAATTTGTGTATTGACTAGGTCATATTGGCAGCACTCCCAAAGATGTGTATATAAACTTTTTGTAAGGTGTGCTAAACCAAATTTTGTAAATGTATGACAACATAATCAGGGAGACTGACCAGATCTCATTGGTTAAAGCATCCAACCCTAGTTCAGGTGTGCTCATGACAGTGTAAAAGAGTTGTGAATATTAAGCCGGGTGAGACTCATTCTATTATGAAGAGTAAAAGCAGGAATGATTCAGCCCTCTGAGGCAAATGAATGTAGTGTTAGGACCAGTCTATATTGAGGCACCTTGTAAGTTGGTGACTGGCTGTCAGGGTTTTTTCCCTGATCTATTTGCTATGTGCTGCTGTCAGCCATTTTACTTACCTCTTTTCCTGACTCTGGTGCATACTGTGTGATGCTGCTCATTTCCTGCACTTCCTTTTATGGCCAGACTGGTGTACATCATCCGTGTGAGACAGGATGGAGTCTCAGAATTGTGATGTCATCACTTTTTATTTAAAGGGCCTCTGTTCAGTATGCTTTGCCCTTGCGTGGTCTCAGACCTGTTTGTGAGAGCTCCTGTGTATTACCTGGCCCGTCTGACTATTCGCTTTGGCTCCTGACTCGGCTTGTCTGACTACCAGTTCTGGTTTTGATTCCTGGCTTCTTATTTGACTTGTGGACTTTTTATTATTTTTTGCTATTAATAAAGGTGTGATTATTTTTGCACTTCTTGTCTCAGTCTGATTCCTGGCACCCTGACACTGGCTAAGCAGAATATGGCCATATTGTGTGAAAAAGAATAGTTGACTTTTGATGTGTTTTGCAGGCAAATTTTTTGCAGCAGTTTAAAAAATGTTGTGCTTTTGAAAATGGATGTGCGCTAATAACTTTTTGTTTTAGTATTGACTAGGTCATATTTGCAGCACTCCCAAAGATGTGTATATAAAATTTTTGTATGGTGTGCTAAACCAAATTTTGTAAATGTATCAGGAAATGTGCCAGCAGTAAGAGATTGGTTAAAGAGATGAGTTAGAGTAGGGGTTAGTGAAGCAGAGAGAGAGGGAAGAAGTTGTGAAGGAATAGGGTCAAGTGGGCAGGTGGTGAGATGAGCCAAGGATAGGAGTACAGAGACTTCTTCCTCTGTTACAGGAGGGAAGTAGCATAGAGTTTTGTTAATAGAAGGGGTGGGTAGGATTGTTGGGTTTGAGGGGTGTAAGGTGCAGATATATTTTCTAATGGTGTCAATTTTATTTGTGGAGTGATCAGCAATAATCTGAGCAATGACGTTAGTAGTGGGCAGGAATGCAGGCAGACCTAGAAGGGAGTTAAAGGTTGAGAACAGCTTTCTGGGGTTGGGTGCGTGAGATGATACAAGGGAGGAGAAATAGACTTGTTTGGTCAGGCTGAGCGCAGAGTTGTAGGACTTTAGTATGAATTTATAATGCCAGAAATCAGCACAGGTGGGTGATTTCCTCCACTGCCGTTCAGCAGCCTGTGAACATCGCTGAAGATATTTGGTATGTTTGGTGTGCCACGGTTGCCATCAAGTGATTGATGCACGTCAGAGTGGGTGGAACTTGGTCAAGTGTTGATTTTAGTGCCAAATTATACTGTAAGGCCACAAAATTTGGGCAAGAGAAGGATGAAATGTTGGAAAGCAGAGGATTCAGTTGAGTAGAAAAGTTTGTGAGATCCAAGTCATTTCAATTCCTGCAAGGTAGCAGTTTTTTGGGGGCTTGCAAAGATGTAGTAGCTAGAGTAAGAGAGAAAGTTAGTAAATGATGGTCAGAGAGAGGAAAGGGGAAGTTAAAGAAGTTGGAAACGGCACAGAGATTAGTGAAGACTAGGTCTATGGAGTTGCCGTCACAGTGGGTTGGAGATGTTGTCCACTGGGACAGGCCAAAAGAGGTGGTTAGGGATAGATGTTTAGAGACAGCAGGCATGTTAGGATTATTAACGGGTAAAAGTCCGCTAAGATGAGAGAAGGGACATTACGAGAGAGAAAATGTGGAAGCCAGGCTTCAAATTGGTCCAGAAATTGTGATGCTAGGCCAGGGGGCCGATAGATAACTGCAACACGAAGAGCTACAGGGAAGAAGAGGCGGATAGCATGAACTTCAAAAGATGAGAAGGAAAGAGAGGGGGGTGAAGGAATGCAGTGAAATGTACTGTGTGGAGACAGGAAAATTCCTACTCCCCCTCCTTGTTTGTCTCCTGGTCTGGGAGTGTGACTGAAGTGCAGGCCGCCATAGGACAGAGAGGCTACAGCAGTTGTGTTAGAGGAGGAAAGCCAAGGTTCAGTGAGGGCCAACAGGTTAAGTGAACATGAAATATGTATTTTAGAAATTAGGATGTTATATGTTTTGACACTTTAGGAAGACAGAAATTAATCATGATTAATTTAATTATCAACTTATGTGCATTCAACACACCCACAATGGGCGGTGGGTTTGCTCAGTGGTTAACAAATGGTTTAAATAAAACTGAACTGTGTAAGGTGCTAGATGCCTGATGAAATGGCAGCCATAGCCGGGAAACGCGTTGCAGATGGGGGGGGAACACTTGGACACCCCTATTCCACTCACTGCTTTTGTTTTTAAATGTGTTTTTAATAAACCATTTTTATACTCAAGCATAGTGCTAGCATATGTGTGCCCTGCATCCAGTCTGAAATCCAGTTGGTACCACCAGACGACAGAGGGTGAGCTGATACACCCAGAGATATCAGCCTGCTACTACCAGCACATTGGTGTGCTATTGCCAAATGTGAGTACACTTTTGGCTTTGGCCTTCACATATGGTGTATCTGTTGTCGGTTGATCTACACATGAGGTGACCCTTTGTTTTGTGCTTCACTTTATAGTTCTGTTCAGGATCATCTGAGATGAGGAGAGCAGCCACCATTACCCTGTGAACTGTGGGAGTGCCCACACACCGTGGACAGTGCATAGCACTGACCCATCTTTCGGACTATTATCATACAACTATAATGACATAGATCCGTTAATTTCCACAAGGACTGGCCTTGTTTAAAGTTGGTTTGTATGTTAGATTAACTTGCAATATCTGTCATATTCTGTGCGCCCCCTCTTTCTTTTGCTTTTTAGTAAATAATTTGAGTAACTGTTGCCAATCTATCATCTCCAACCAGTCTGCCTATTCTCCTCTGACATCAACAAGGCATTTTCATCCACACAACTGCCGCTCACTGGATATTTTCACTAGAGATGGTTGTGCGTGAAAATCCCAGTAGATCAGCAGTTTTTTAAATACTCAGACCAGCCCGCCTGGCACCAACAACCATGCCATGTTCAAGTTACTTATATCCCTTTTCTTCCCCATTCTGATGCTCGGTTTGAACTTCAGAAAGTTGTCTTCAACACGTCTAGATGTCTAAATGCATTGAGTTACTGCCATGTGACTGACACACACACACAGGTATCATTATATATGGATATATCTAAAATTTTCCTGTATACAAAGAACAGTGGAATGTGAAATATTAATAAGCCCGTCCTGTCAGATATAGCACTGTGGGTTTAATACAGTGTTGGGTTAGCACGCAAGCGATGAGTTTTTTTTAATTCAGCTCCATTAAATTATATGGGGAGAAATTAACACGGTTGCAATATCTGAATTCCTGAAGTTTGCGCTCATAAGGTTTCGCTCAAGCACTAAGAATTTACTTTCAATTTGTAATAAGTGCGCTAACCTGAATGCATAAAGACTTTACTTTCAGCATTGTTTGTGCTCGAGTTGGAGCGATAAATACCACTACACTTGTAATTTAGCCCATTAACCCTCGTTATGTTTCAGCACAATGTCCCTTTAATTACAGATAAACAGAGATGGATGCAAGTAAAAAAAAAATAACTAGCTTCCATTTTCTGATGAAGGTTTCATATATTATCTTAAACATCATGTTGTGCTTTGGGCTATAAGTAATTAGTGATCTCATCAGCAAAATAACTTATTTTATAATGTACATAAATAATGCTGAGCTTAGACAACTGTACAGATCTTAGAAGAACTTTTGACTAGTAAAAAAAGCACAATATAAACTTTACATCTCTCTGATTTTTATGTAAATGCATATTTTGTAGAGACAAAAACAGCGTGCTCAAGGGCAGCTTCTGGATATTATAAAAAACATAAATAATAAATCCAATCCAGTTTTATCGACAACTTGTGTACAAAGAACATTTACTGCTTACCTTCATATCTATTAGGGGAATCACATCCCTTTTGTGGAGTTGCCACACGAAGAAATATCTGTTGCCTCCAAGAATGACGCCGCGTCCTTACAGGGCTATCACATCCCACATCACTATGGCTGGATTTTATTTCAAAGTCACTAAAATAAAAAGGATCAATTAGATGCTGCAATAGTGATTAAAAATACTGAATGTTTTTAATTAAGGGTGTTTTGCTTTCCTTCCAGATGCAGATATGTTAGTACATGGTGCAGATTGCTCAAGACAGGGCCGGTCTTTTGGGTCGTGGGAGTCTGGCACTGGATATAAGCACTTGCACTTCACTCTCTTATTAAAGGGGCATGAAACTCAAAATTAAAAACTTTCATGGCTTGGGTAATGTATGCAATTTTAAGATGCTTTTCAATTTACTTCTATTATCAAATTTATTTTGTTCTATTGGTACCCCTTGTTAAACAAGCATACCTAGGTAGGCTAAGTAACAATTGTGTACTGCTGGGAACTAGCTGGTGATTGCTTGCTACACACACACATGGCCATTGGCTCACCAGATGTGTTCAGCTAGGCCCCAGTAGTACAATGCTGCTCTATAGCTAACTTTATGTGCTTAACCATTTTTCAGGTATTTAACACGCCAGCAAAAGTGCCTGTAAAAATTATCTAGCACATATACAGCATTTTCTTTTGCACTTTTATGTCCCTTTAAACGGAGTGTATGGTATATATATATATATATATATATATATATATATATTTATATTACCCGGGTAAAACCGGACATCACCCAAGCTGCTGTGGGTAAAGCTTGATGTAGCATGATAAATCTTCTCAGGGTGCAACGAGTTATCACATAAAACATATATACAATGCACTGTAATTTCCCCATCTTCACTATGTTTTCTGCCTCTGCTGGGGGAGATTCAAGGGATTCCCTTCTAAACCAAATTCCCCAAGGTTCACTTGGGGTAGATGCCAGAGGATCGGCGGGATGTCGTCCTTGAACTCCCCCCCGAGGCAGAGGCAAAAAAAAATAGTGTAGATGGGGGAATTACATTACATCATGTTTTACCCACAGCCACTTGGGTAAGTCTCCCACTTATTGGTTCGTTAATATATGTCACGGTCATAGTTGCGCCAGATAATGTGCGTTTCTCTCACTTCCTTTCGAGGACAACAGTTTGATACCGCGGTTAGACTACAGTAACTGTTGACGTGAGTGAACAGAAAGGTTTGCTAAGAAATGTTTTTTATATATTGCATAGGTGTTCTATGTGTATGTAACCCATCAACTGCCAGATCTGGTGCCACCGTGGTATAGTTGAAGCTTGAGCAGTTTTCTAGAGAGATTACCACCTATATATAAAGGCCATTCTCTTTTGTGATTCAGGCAGAATATACAATTTCACAAAGTTTCTAATTTACTTCTGTTAGCAAATTTGCTTTGTTCCATGGTATTCTTTGTTGAAGAGTTGGTGTCTGGATCACTACATGGCAGGAAATAGTGCTGCCATCTAGTGCTCTTGCAAATGGGTTACACGCTTGCAAAACTGCTGCCATATAGTGTTCCAGACACATGCACTCTCCTGAGCTTACTTCCCTGCTTTTCAACAAAAGACACCAAGAGAAAGAAGAATATTTGATAATAGAAGTAAATAAGAAAGTGGTTTAACAATGCTTGCTTTAATTGAGTCATGAAAATGGTTTATTTGTTTGTTGACCCTTTAAATATTCCAGACTCAGAGGGTGGAGAAATGCAAGGATTTATTCGGAGCACCACATGATGATGACCGGCCCTGACTCTAGTTTATTAGTTGATGAAGGGTTTGGTACCAGTTGTGGGTTTGAAGCCATGCTGCCTTAGTTAATATCCAGGTTAAATATGCAGAAATGATTAAAAAGGAAAGTAAATACTGATTGTATTTTTAGTCTAAAAAAACACCAACAACAAAAACGTATTATTTATTCTGCCACCTTTTCCTATAAATTTAAGTCTGAAAATTATTTATTTTCCAATTTTGGGAACAGATAGTGCACATGACAGATTTCACAAGCTTAAACCAGCACAATGTCTATTCCGAACCTGCAAAATAATTGAGAGTTTGCCAACATAATGAGTGTGGCTAGCTGTGTTTACTCCTGCAGCAAGCCTGGATTGGCTTCTCTAAATAAGGCAAGTGGTGACTGGAAATTAGCTATTGAAAAACATATGCAGCAAAAAGGAGATAATGCATTCCAAAGATTTTCCAACTCACTCTGTATGTTAGTCTATTGTAAGACTGCAGAAAAATCTTGTAATTACATGGTGTATATAGTCCCTTAAAGTGTATATGGTATCATATTTATATGATGCTAAAATAAATGAGTAGATCTCCCTAAATTATTATTTATAATTCCTAAAATAAAGGCAGCTAACAATCATAGCTATGTATTTATAGAAAAGAAAAATGTATGAGTAAAATAAATTGAGTATTTAAATTTTTAAATATGGTAAAATAAAATCTGCTTTTGATTTCAAATGGTAGAAAACATGTTCTGTGTGTTAAATGTTAAGGGACTGTAAACGCTCATCATTTCTAACATGAATATGATAGAGCACTATTTAAAAACACATGTTAAAAATATGTTTTAAATTGGAAAAAAAAAAGTTGTTAAAGCTGTTTATTTCAATTTTGAAGCGAACAGGGAGTGCATATCTGTGTATAAATGGTCCTTAAGGACTGATTGCAAATTGGCTGTAAAGCAAAACTCCCATTTGATTATTTTGCAACAAGTGACATACTTCACAAGCTTAAACTTTTTTTCGCTGTACAGGGACATCAATTTAACACACAAAAAAAAACATTTAAAAATGGCAATTTTTCAAATGCAAGGAAATATATTTTAAGGTCTGATAACTGAATATATATGTTAAATGTTGATTGCCATAAACTAAAGTCTATGATCACAATTGAATGATAACATTCATATAGGAAGTAAATTGTCTGTAATAGAGTGACACAAGTAATAGATCGCAGCTAAGGTTCACATCGTTCAAAACAACAATGGATTCTTCAATACGTGTAATATGGAGAGAAAAAAAATAACCCTTGGCTTTTGGAAGCTCTTTCTTACATATAAAAGACCATCTTTTATTTGTATTAATTTAAATGTTTTTTCCCCATCTGGAAACGTGATTGAATTGTGGAAAGCTACTTATTTATTCTGCAGTACAAGAATGTGAATGCAAAATGTAAGTAATCCCCATTTGATATTTAAGGGCTAAATTGGCACCATTACCGGTAATTCGCCCACTGCATCTTTGGCTGAGGAACTTGATAAATTGAAATGTGCAAAGTAGAAGTAACGTCACACAAATGCCATTCTTCAGAATAACAACAAAACAAAGCATGACTGGCAGTATTTGTCATGATAAAGTTAAATGATTTTGTGAAACTGGGGATACAATGCCCAAGTAACTGTCTGTTTAACAATATCATACATTATTTTTGTGCCACAAAATGTGCTCATAATATGGAGAACTGAAGCCATTTACCATTAATCCATTTAATTCCAAAGGCGCTGCAGGACTTCTCAAGAGGTTAAGTCTTGCAGGACTTCTCAAGAGGTTAAGTCTTGCAGGACTTACAGTATCTCCTTATGTACTATACAACATCCAGATGATAGGCCTTTGAGAATTGTATGAGTGCATGATAATAAATAAACCATAGCCAGCCAATGAAATAGCAGTCACATGAGTGCATCCTGAATATTACAATTTTTAATTTAAATTAGTTAAGTTGAGGTTTTATAAGTGGTTTTGTTACATGGTCATATGAAGTATGTTTCTCTGCAAATTACCTAATTAAATGACAAAATAATTGGTTAGTGCATCTGAGCAGATGGAGATGATGGTTTACTCCCCATGGAAGAAACAATCTGCCGCATACTTTATTAGTGACCGGTTTCAAGCCAAAGGCCTACCTTTTCTTGCCGTTAAAGTCAGAAGTGCTATTTTCAGCTACAGGAGCCAGAAATTTTAGAAAATTTGGCACAGAGGAAGAAGAATGAAGTCTTTTCCTCAGAGTAGAACGGTTGAAAAGGCTGAGAGGACAGGTCAAAATAAAAAGAAAAGATAAGTCAAGAAGTAAAAAGGCAGGACACAGAGAAAAGAAAGAAAAAAATATCATCAGGCTGTTTAGACCCTGGAGGAATAGAAAAGTATTTTATGAAACGACCCTCAGGCTGATACGTTATATGTTCTCTTTTTATTTTTAAGCTGACAGCTTGCTTTTCTGTATACAATTAACACAATAATATTAAATAGGTTGCCTAATTAAATATAAAAATAGATTTTATAGATCCAACTGGTTGGTTAAATACACATTTAAAAGTCATTCCTAGTGAAACATTTATCTTAAACCTCTGTTAAGGAATACAGCAGATTTACTAAAGAGTAAGGCGTCTCCCCAAAACTTAGTAAATCATCACATTATGTTACCACGGTAGTTTGAGATACATGCCTCGATGGACAACTCTTTAAACACATTGTGAATCTTACCTAGTTCCATTTGTGCACACTAATATTTCACTAATATTAAAGAGAAAAAGTAGAGAGAGAGAGAGAGATAAAGGAAAAAACAAAGAAATAGAAAAAGGGAGAAAGAGAATAAGACAGCAAGGGAGAGAGAGAGAGAGAGCAAGAGAGAGAGAGAGAGAGAGAGAGAGAGAGACAGAAAGAGAATAAGAGAGAAAGAAAGATAAAGAAAAAAGGAGAGAGACAAAGAGAAAAGCAAACAGAAAGAAAGAAAGAAAGAGAGAGAGAGAGAGAGAGAGAGAGAGAGAGAGAGAGAGACTAAATATGACAGTGCCATTATAATATGGATTATTTTTTGTTACAATATGTTGGTTACTTGCCTTCAAGTACACAACAATAAAGATAGCAGAACATATTCATGGGCTTAGTTTAACATATGAATTATGTGCAATACATTTTATATATTAAACAAATAGCTTTAGGAAAGGCTTTAAGAGAATATAAATAATAAAGTAACCAATCTCATGATGCTCTAAAACAGGATAGAAACTTGCTCTTGTGAATGGCTTTAGAACTAGTTTACCTGCAATCATTTATAAATAAGTACATACAATATTACACACATGGAAATATGATATTTAGAGTAAGGATGGATTCCTGGAGCTAAAAAGGCACATTCTAGTCATCAATGTTTTATTTAGATGAACAATCAGTCAAGTAAAAGCGACCACAGGAGGACAAACTTCCTCTCACCTCTTTTGCGTAGCAGGACCACTCTGCTCCCCGCTTGAGGTATGCTTTGATTTTTTTAAGAATAATGGGGAAGAGGTTGCAGAGACACGACGAGGAGAAGCTTCTGCAGGCTGCTCGGCATTGCATTCAGGCTCTCTCAGAGGTATGTTTGAGCTAAACACCAACATTCCAGGGAGGGAGAGGGGGGAGTGGTGACAGATTATGGGAGAGACAGGGAGATAGAAAGCAGAGATAAGGCTGGAAGAAGTGCATCAAAATATTCAGAAACATTTGGGTATAAAAGAGTACGAGAAACTGCACATCATCTTTTAGACTGAATGTCAATGACTGAGGCTTTAAAATGGCCCAGATCCCCAAATAAGCGTCATTTAAAAACTATAGCAACTGGCTATAAATTGTAACTGGCATTTCTTTCAAAACTCAATAATTCTTGATACGTACATATTTTTCCTAGTGTTGGTAACATAAGGCTGGACTTGAATAGGGTAACTCAGACACAGAACATTGTTGGTGAAAAGGTTAGTAGGACAAACTACATTACAAACCAAAGTAGGCAAAGTTACGAGGAATTTTATCTGTCATATGAAATGTATAATGCATATTATAATAATGCAATCAAAAGACATTGTTTTGAAGGGACAGTCTAGGCCAAAATAAACTTTCATGATTCAGATAGAGCATGTAATTTTAAACAATTTTCCAATTTACTTTTAATCACCAATTTTGCTTTGTTCTCTTGGTATTCTTAGTTGAAAGCTTAGCCTAGGAGGTTCATATGCTAATTTCTTAGACCTTGAAGCCCACTTCTTTCAGATGGCATTTTAACAGTTTTTCACCACTAGAGGGTGTTAGTTCACGTATTTCACATAGATAACACTGTGCTCGTGCACGAGAAGTTATCTGGGAGCAGGCACTGATTGGCTAGACTACAAGTCTGTCAAAAGAACTGAAAAAAGGGCAGTTTGCAGAGGCTTAGATACAAGATAATCACATAGGTTAAAAGTATATTATTAGAACTGTGTTGGTTATGCAAAACTAGGAAATGGGTAATAAAGGGATTATCTATCTTTTAAAACAATAAAAATTCTGGTGTAGACTGTCCCTTTAAATGGACATTGTAGTGTAAAATAAAATGCTCTGTTTCGTTAGAGCATCTCACTTTAAAACAAATTCCCTTATTTTACTATGTGTTTAATGGCTTGCGACTGACACATATTTGTGTATGCCTGCTTTTAATTTGTTCAGCAACTGTACCATCTATCTATCTGCACATATTTCAGTGTGTTATATATATCTATCTATAGCTATATCTAGCTATCTATCTTTTTATATCAAAATATCTTTATCTACAGTATGTCTACATCTCTCTCTTTCTTATAGATAGATAGATAGATAGATAGAAAGAGAGATCTATCTTAAAGGGACATAATACTCATATGCTAAATCACTTGAAACTGATGCAGTATAACTGTAAAAAGCTGACAGGAAAATATTACCTGAGCATCTCTATGAAAAAAAGGAAGATATTTTACCTCACAATTTCTTCAGCTCAGCAGAGTAAGTTCTGTGTAAAAAGTTATACTCAGCTGCAGGTAAAAAACAAAAAACAAAGAAGAAATGAACAGCAGCCAATCAGCATCAACAGTGCTGAGGTCATGAATTCTTTTAGTGTGATCTCATGAGATTTCACTTAACTCTCGTGAGATTTCATAGTAAACTTCCTTAAATTGAATAAGGAAATAAGATGAGTGTGCAGACAGACATACTGATTTGCTGCTTAGAAATCCTTTACAATGGGATGTGGCTACTGAGGAACTTTTGAGGTAAAATATCTTTCTTTTTTACATAGAGATGTTCAGGTGATATTTTCTAGTCCTCTTTTTACAACTATGCTGCATCACTTTAAAGTGTTTCAACATTTGGGTATCATGGCCCTTTAATCTTTTTACCGGAATGATTGGCTGAAAACATGTTTATAGCAGTATGGAAATTCCTCCTTCAGGGTATAGAAAATCATCACATGCCTTAATTCTTTTGGTATACGGACCTTTAACAGCTTTCAGCTCATGCAATGATATCACAAAGAAAGTCTACCCAGTATCTTGTGGAGATAACTTTTCTTATAGTGGTCAAACCTTATTCTCAATTACAGGTTTTTAAAAATATGCACAAATCATTAGACTTTCTCATAGACTACAGCATTTTTTATTTTATTTATTCTGAGGTTACAAGAGCTATGAACAAAGAATAAAAAAACAAAAACTTATGGTCACTAAACCTCAATTCAAATGACCCCTTACCACAGCACAAAGGAGTTTTACTCCTGTTTTACAAATAACATTCTTACTAGAAGCCAGAAGCTATCCCCAAGCTTTCAACTCCAAACACTTTTTTTAAAAGCGCCAGTCGCAATAAACTCATGGACTAGTTTAACTATGGGAGTTCATACTTACAGGTATATGAACCCCCCCCCCAAAAAATCTTTTTTTGATTAAGACAGAGCGTACATTTTTAAAATTTGCTTAGCTCCCATGATATTCTGTGTTTAAGAGATAGGTAGGCATTTGAAACACTACATGGCAAGAAAACATAATTTATGTAAGAACTTACCTGATAAATTCATTTCTTTCATATTAACAAGAGTCCATGAGCTAGTGACGTATGGGATATACATTCCTACCAGGAGGGGCAAAGTTTCCCAAACCTTAAAATGCCTATAAATACACCCCTCACCACACCCACAAATCAGTTTAACGAATAGCCAAGAAGTGGGGTGATAAGAAAAAGTGCGAAGCATATAAAATAAGGAATTGGAATAATTGTGCTTTATACAAAAAAATCATAACCACCACAAAAAAGGGTGGGCCTCATGGACTCTTGTTAATATGAAAGAAATGAATTTATCAGGTAAGTTCTTACATAAATTATGTTTTCTTTCATGTAATTAACAAGAGTCCATGAGCTAGTGACGTATGGGATAATGACTACCCAAGATGTGGATCTTTCCACACAAGAGTCACTAGAGAGGGAGGGATAAAATAAAGACAGCCAATTCCTGCTGAAAATAATCCACACCCAAAATAAAGTTTAACAAAAAACATAAGCAGAAGATTCAAACTGAAACCGCTGCCTGAAGAACTTTTCTACCAAAAACTGCTTCAGAAGAAGAAAATACATCAAAATGGTAGAATTTAGTAAAAGTATGCAAAGAAGACCAAGTTGCTGCTTTGCAGATCTGGTCAACCGAAGCTTCATTCCTAAACGCCCAGGAAGTAGATACTGACCTAGTAGAATGAGCTGTAATTCTTTGAGGCGGAGTTTTACCCGACTCAACATAGGCAAGATGAATTAAAGATTTCAACCAAGATGCCAAAGAAATGGCAGAAGCTTTCTGGCCTTTCCTAGAACCGGAAAAGATAACAAATAGACTAGAAGTCTTACGGAAAGATTTCGTAGCTTCAACATAATATTTCAAAGCTCTAACAACATCCAAAGAATGCAATGATTTCTCCTTAGAATTCTTAGGATTAGGACATAATGAAGGAACCACAATTTCTCTACTAATGTTGTTGGAATTCACAACTTTAGGTAAAAATTCAAAAGAAGTTCGCAACACCGCCTTATCCTGATGAAAAATCAGAAAAGGAGACTCACACGAAAGAGCAGATAATTCAGAAACTCTTCTAGCAGAAGAGATGGCCAAAAGGAACAAAACTTTCCAAGAAAGTAATTTAATGTCCAATGAATGCAGAGGTTCAAACGGAGGAGCTTGAAGAGCTCCCAGAACCAAATTCAAACTCCAAGGAGGAGAAATTGACTTAATGACAGGTTTTATACGAACCAAAGCTTGTACAAAACAATGAATATCAGGAAGAATAGCAATCTTTCTGTGAAAAAGAACAGAAAGAGCAGAGATTTGTCCTTTCAAAGAACTTGCGGACAAACCCTTATCCAAACCATCCTGAAGAAATTGTAAAATTCTCGGTATTCTAAAAGAATGCCAAGAAAAATGATGAGAAAGACACCATGAAATATAAGTCTTCCAGACTCTATAATATATCTCTCGAGATACAGATTTACGAGCCTGTAACATAGTATTAATCACGGAGTCAAAGAAACCTCTATGACCAAGAATCAAGCGTTCAATCTCCATACCTTTAAATTTAAGGATTTCAGATCCGGATGGAAAAAAGGACCTTGTGACAGAAGGTCTGGTCTTAACGGAAGAGTCCATGGCTGGCAAGATGCCATCCGGACAAGATCCGCATACCAAAACCTGTGAGGCCATGCCGGAGCTATTAGCAGAACAAACGAGCATTCCCTCAGAATCTTGGAGATTACTCTTGGAAGAAGAACTAGAGGCGGAAAGATATAGGCAGGATGATACTTCCAAGGAAGTGATAATGCATCCACTGCCTCCGCCTGAGGATCCCGGGATCTGGACAGATACCTGGGAAGTTTCTTGTTTAGATGAGAGGCCATCAGATCTATCTCTGGGAGCCCCCACAATTGAACAATCTGAAGAAATACCTCTGGGTGAAGAGACCATTCGCCCGGATGCAACGTTTGGCGACTGAGATAATCCGCTTCCCAATTGTCTACACCTGGGATATGAACCGCATAGATTAGACAGGAGCTGGATTCCGCCCAAACCAAAATTCGAGATACTTCTTTCATAATCACCACCTCCCTTGGAGGCAAAGTTTGTAAAACTGATTTGTGGGTGTGGTGAGGGGTGTATTTATAGGCATTTTAAGGTTTGGGAAACTTTGCCCCTCCTGGTAGGAATGTATATCCCATACGTCACTAGCTCATGGACTCTTGTTAATTACATGAAAGAAATAGTACTGACATCTAGTGCTCTTGCAAAACTGCTGCCATATAGTGGCCCGGCTCCTAAGAATATGTCCCTGCTTTTCGATAAAAGATACCAAAACAACAAAGAAAATTTGATTAAGAAGTAAATTAGAAAGTTTTTTAAAATTGCATGCTCTATCTGAATCATGAAATATGTTTTGGGGGGTTTCATGTCCCTTTACTATTGTTAAAAGTGTATTTGTTATGTGTTTGGATTATACCAGGGGCGTATTATGGCCTAGGCCAATAAGGCCGGTGCCTAGGGCAGCAGATTTGGGAGGGGAAGCACATCTGTCCTATCCTCTCTCTAAAAGCCAGCACACAGTAGAGTGAGCGATAAAGTGCAGGCTTTTACAGAGAAGACAAGGCACTGCGCTGATTAAGGTCGCTCTTTACAAGCAGTGCTCCTTTAAACCGTTGCTTCATTTAGAGCCGCTGGCATTTTTGCAGTGGAAGTGTTATTGGTTAGAAACTTGACCGGGGATATGCTTACATGGTGAGGCTGGAAGAGACCTTGTGCCGATATGCTGCCTCCCCTTATCAGCTGTGGTGGGTCTGCAAGCGCAGTACTTATTGCAGGTCTTAGCAGCTAACAGACTGGATGCGTCTGTGCATTGCTTAGATCAGCTTGTGATGTCTAATCATAAACTCTCAGCGCTAATGTATGTTAGCTACTAATAGCTAGCTCTCTCTGCATTCATGTGATGTCTAATCATAAACTCTCAGCGCTAATGTATGTTAGCTACTAATAGCTAGCTTTCTCTGCATTCATGTGATGTCTAATCATAAACTCTCAGTACTAATGCATGTTAGCTACTAATAGCTAGCTGTCTCTGCATTCATGTGATGTCTAATCATAAACTCTCAGCACTAATGTATGTTAGCTACTAATAGCTAGCTTTCTCTGCATTCATGTGATGTCTAATCAAACTCTCAGCACTAATGTATGTTAGCTACTAATAACTAGCTTTCTCTGCATTCATGTGATGTCTAATCATAAACTCTCAGCACTAATGTATGTTAGCTACTAATAGCTAGCTGTCTCTGCATTCATGTGATGTCTAATCATAAACTCTCAGCACTAATGTATGTTAGCTACTAATAGCTAGCTTTCTCTGCATTCATGTGATGTCTAATCATAAACTCTCAGCACTAATGTATGTTAGCTACTAATAACTAGCTTTCTCTGCATTCACGTGATGTCTAATCATAAACTCTCAGCACTAATGTATGTTAGCTACTAATAGCTAGCTTTCTCTGCATTCATGTGATGTCTAATCAAACTCTCAGCACTAATGTATGTTAGCTACTAATAACTAGCTTTCTCTGCATTCATGTGATGTCTAATCATAAACTCTCAGCACTAATGTATGTTAGCTACTTTTAGCTAGCTTTCTCTGCATTCATGAACCCATGGAGTAAATAGTAAACGGACACTTAACCCTTTGATGACCGGGTTAATTTGTCTACATCGGAACAACTTTCTGATGTAAACAAATTGAAATCCTGCGATCATGCACGCGATCGCGAGATTTCAATGATGGGATCGGGTCAGGGGGCGTCCCTGTGACTTTATGACAACGGTTATGACGTGCTATTTCGTCAGAACGGCACTAAAGCCCAGTGTAATTATGACGGAATAGAACGGCATAACAGAGTTAAAAGGTAATTAATGTACGTTGTTGCATGTAAAGGGCAGTGATTGTTTCAAAGTGTATTCTTCTTTCCCTCCCTTCCTTCCTTTCTCCCTCAACTCCCTCCCTTCTTTCACTCCTTTCTTTCCCTCACCACTTTTCTATTCTCTCCCTTCCTTCCTGCTTTCCTTTCTCTCCCTTTTTCCCCTCCCCTTCTTTTCTCTCCCTTCTCTCAGGGAGAAAATGGTATGAGATGCAAGCAATTCAACCCACCTGTATGCAAGTGTTTTGCTAGCCCATTTTATTTTGAATTGTTATGAAAAAAACAACGGGGGGAGGGAGGGGTTATACTGTTCTATATAACTCTACCTCTTATTACCTCTAGCACCATTCTCTGCTTTCAAAAACGCTCTGGAAGTGAGCATCATGTGACATTACTGGCACTCACTGAGCATGTGTCAGAGAAAAAAAAAAGTGTCAGCAAAAGTACTGTGCATTTCAAAAATAAAACATATATTCTTTAATAATGTCATATCTCTTTTGGTGTGTTTTTTACTTTTATGTCGTTTAAAAAAAGCACTCGATTAACTTAAGATTAAAAAGGTAAACAAAACAATATGTTTCACATAGAGCATGCAGTTTTTTTAAATAACTTAATTTACTTCTAATATCAAAATGTATTGTTCTCTTGTATCCTCTGTGGAAGAGTTAAGTTAGGTAGGAGCTTAGGAGCATGCACGTGTCTTTAGTATTTTATGGCAGCAGTGACTGCGACTATATAGAACATTGTTACAAACATTATTGCAAACACTGCTGTCAGATGGTTAAAAGACGCATGCTCCAGAGCTCATCTAGGATCTTTTAACAAAGGATACCAAAAGAAAATTGATAATACAAGTAAATTGGAACATGTAGTGCTCTTTTCAATCCATTTAAGTTAAAGTGAAGGTAAACTTTGATGAATGAAAGCCTGTTTTTTAAAAATACTATTAAAAACAGGGGCACTTTCATTCATCAAATTTACAAAGCAGCCGTTTTGATTAAAAACTTACCTCTCTTCTTTGCACAGCCAGAGCAGCTTCCCCCACCCGGAGATCCTCTCATAGAAACATAGATATTGACGGCAGATAAGAGCCATAGGCCCAGCAAGTCTGCCGGACCTTACCTAACAGTATAAACTTATCTAGTTCGTAGGATAGCCCTATGCTTGTCCCATGCATTTTTAAAGTCCCCCACAGTGTTTGTTGCTACTACCTCTTGAGGAAGTTTATTCCATAAATCAATCACTCTTTCTGTAAAGAAGTGCTTCCTCAAATTACTCCTAGATCTACTACCCTTTAGCTTGAGCTCATGACCCCTTGTTCTTGAATTTTCCATTTTATGTAAAATACCCACAGCCTCAGTTTTACTAAACCCTTTAATGTACTTGAAAGTTGCTATCATATCACCTCTTTCCCTTCTCTCCTCTAAGCTATACATATTTAGGTCATTGAGCCTGTCCTGGTAAGTTTTATTTTTTAGACCATGTACCATTTTGGTAGCCCTCCTTTGCACAGATTCAAGTTTGTTAATATCCTTCTGAAGGAAAGGCCTCCAGAACTGCACACAATACTCAAGATGAGGCCTAACTAATGATCTATAAAGTGGCATAAGAACCTTACTATTTCTGCTGCAAATACCTCTACCAATACATCCAAGCATTCTGCTAGCCTTACTTGCTGCATTACTACATTGTTTACTAAGTTTTAAATCATCTGAAATAATAATTCCCAAGTCCTGTTCCTCGTCTGTAACAGTCAGTAAAGTGTCATTGAGTCTGTAATTAACATTTGGATTTTTCTTCCCTAAATGCATTATTTTACACTTTGCTGTGTTAAACTTTAGATCCCAGTCGTTTGTCCAATCCTCCAATTGTTGTATATCACTTCTCATTTTGTCTACCCCCCCTGGAACATCCACTCTGTTGCAAATTTTTGTATCATCTGCAAAGAGACATACTTTCCCCTGTAGCCCTTTGCTGATATCGCAGATAAATATGTTAAACAAAACAGGCCCCAGAACTGACCCCTGAGGAACACCACTAGTAACAGCCCCCTCTGCTGAATTAACTCCATTTACTAAGACACTTTGTTTTCTGTCCTTAAGCCAGCATTCCACCCAGTTCACAATTTTTGAATCTAGACCAAGGAGATATAGTTTGTGAATAAGTTTATTGTGTGGGACGGTGTCAAATGCTTTGCTGAAATCTAGATATGCTACATCAACTGCTCCTCCCTTGTCTAATACTTTTGTTACATAATCAAAGAAGTCAATTAGATTAGTCTGACATGATCTCCCTGAAGTAAAACCATGCTGATTTTGGTCCTCTAAATTGTTTGTCTTTATGTAAGTCATAATTCTTTCTTTTAAGAGGCTTTCCATTAATTTCCCTACTACTGAAGTTAAACTAACTGGCCTGTAGTTGCCAGATTCTTCTCTACTGCCCTTTTTATGAAGAGGTATTACATTTGCTATTTTCCAATCATCTGGGACAGCTCCTGTTAATAGTGACTGATTAAACAGATCAGTTAATGGGACAGTTAGCACTGATCGAAGTTCTTTTAAAACCCTTGGATCAGTGCTAACTGTCCCATTAACTGATCTGTTTAATCAGTCACTATTAACAGGAGCTGTCCCAGATGATTGGAGAATAGCAAATGTAATACCCCTTCATAAAAAGGGCTCTCTTCAAACATCATCAATGACTAATCCAGCTTCCTCCAATCACGGCTTTCCCCCCAGGTTAGTCATTGCCTGAGGCCATGCGGTGATTGGAGGAAGCTGGATTAGTCATTGATGACGTGTGAATAGAGGATCTCCATGTGAGGGAAGCTGCTCTGGCTGTGAAAAAAACAAAGGTACGTTTTTCATCAAAATGGCTGCCTTCTAAACTTTGATGAATGAAAGTGCCCCTGTTTTTAATAGTATTTTTTTTTTAAAAAAACGGCTTTTATTCATCAAAGTTTACCTTCACTTTAAATTTTAACTTTACTATGCCTTTAAAAATATTTTTTATTTAAGCATCTGCAATTAAACACTGCATTGCAAAGGATTTTCACACAAAAAATGTTTAAATTAATTTAAAATAATCATTTTGGTTAAAGAATGTGCAATGTTTTGCATTCCTAGGATACACTCGACAATCAACAGGATTTTCAAATTCTTTGCTATGGTGAATTAGGGACATGTATAATGACCAATCATTGTGCAGCATGGGGTGAGTCAAGGTTCTGCACTCTAGCCTCTCAGTGCTAAATTACAGAAAAAGCAGGCACAATAAATAATTTCAATTAAGCATTTGATGTATAACAATATTTTGAATTTAATATTCAGCTGATTAAATGATGCAGGTTTAAAAGGGACACAAGTCAAAATTAAACTTTTATGATTCAGATAGATCAGCAATTTTAAGCAACTTTCCAATTTACTTCCATTAACAAAAGTGCAGTCTTTTTATATTTACACTTTTTGAGTTACCAGCTCCTACTGAGCATGTGCAAGAATACACAGAATATACATATATGCATTTGTGATGGCTGTCACATGGTACAGGAGGAAATAGACATAACTGAAATTTGTCAGAAAAAAAAAAAATTACTATTCACTTCGAGTTCAGTGCTATTGCATTGTATTTTTATCATGCAATTATTGATTGTGCAAATCTACTGTATTTACTGGTTCTTTAAGTTAGATAATTCACCTGCTAATTTTGTTAAAATACTGCATAACAGCTATACAAATCATAAAATCCACGTGTTAATTTTTTTTATTTTTTAGAAAAAACACTTCGAAGCAACGAAAAGGAGAAAAAAAATACAAACCTAGGCACTGACAGCAAAAACAGTCTCTACGTGGCTTGTGTACACAGCACTTGTAAAATGACTGCTGCTGGTGTCTTGATGTTTGTATTATTTAAACCTTTGCAAGTTACTTTAAAATAACAAGCACTAATGATAGTTTAAACATTTTTAAAAATATATACAAATTGTGCATTAATAATAACCATTTATTAAATATTGTGACATAAATGAAAAACAAATATAATGTGTGTTACACAGAATTCTGTACTGCGTTTACTCTCCTGTCGTCTATTTCTATGTTTGTTAAAAGTCAAAAGCCAGTAACTATTCTAAAGTATTTAAATTCTAAAAAAAATGTCATGCAAAGAAGAGGAACACTTTAAATGCACATTAAAAATGTTTTTCATGGAAATTAAAGTTTAAATGGTCTGCACCATAATTAACATGAATGCTTACCTTAGGTTGATTAACTGTCAGCCTCCTGCATCCTTTTCCACATATAATGCAGCAGTAACAATGTACCCTATTTTGAAATTGCCGCCAAACTCCTCCCTCCTCCTCCTAGCCTCTTTCTTTAAGCCTCTAACACTTGTGCAGGTAGCGATGGGTGACATAGCTTTAGGCTTATAGCGCATACGCAACATTTGCAGAGTGAGGACTAGAAGTTACTACCAGAAATTAGGAGGGCTCATTATAGTTAAGGACATTTTTTGCTGAAAGAAATGTCCTTGTCTCTCACTCTATGTAGATGTGTGGCTGTGGAAGCTATATGTTTTAAAGCAATTTATTTAAAGTGCCATAAAACATTTTGAGTTATGTCCATATTATAAACGGGTCAACTGAAGTAAAACAGTGTGTGTGGAATAAAATGTAAAGAAAATCTATAAAATGACTTACATGCCAACTGTAGCCTGCTCCACCCCCTTTTCAGTATCCTACTCCAAACCTTGTGCTATCATATATAAAAAAAGGTGCATGTGAAGATAATTACTTATGCAAGTAAGGGGGATTGAGGAGGGACAGCAGGTACTGCTATTGTTTGTTGCCAAGAGGCTTGCTCATTTCCATGGGGATAATGTCACATGCTTTGTGAAAGCTTCAGCATTATACTGTACACTGCTTTAGTCAGGTGCCATGTGACTCTGCCCCCTTCTGTAAAGCTATGGCCTGTATAGCACCTTCCATATTTGCTGCAAACACAACTATGCCTGAATTAAAGGGGTTAGTGGAGATTAAAACAGAAACCGTTTTGCAGGTAAGCTTTGGCTGCATTAAATATTTATTATTATTATTATTTATAAAGCGCCAACAGATTCCGCAGCGCTGCCCATGGGTACAAAGATAAAAGTACAACGGAGAAACAATACAATAAGAGACAAAATTATACAGACAAATACAGGGGGAATTGAGGGCCCTATTGCCGTGGGAATTTATAATCTAGATGGGTGGCAGGATGGGAAACAGGATGTGGGGACTGCAAAGGTGAGAGTGATATTAGTGAGGAGATAGATGAGAGCAACTGTCAGTTAAGTGAAGTTAGCTTGTTAATGAGTCGGGTGATAAGCTTCCATGTACAAAAAGGTCTTTAGGGAACGTTTAAAGGAGGAGAGGTTAGGGGAAAGTCTGACAGCTCGAGGAAGTGCATTCCAGAGGGTTGGTGCTGCACAAGAGAAGTCCTGTAGTCTAGCATGAGAGGACATGATGGTAGAGGACGCAAGAAGCAGGTAATTTTTGGATCTTAGGTGGCGGGTTGGGGTATATTTGTTGATGAGTGAGGACAGGTAGGATGGGGCAGCATTGGTGAGGGCTCTGTAGGTCAGGGTGAGAATTTTGAATTTAATTTTGCTGTGAATGGGGAGCCAGTGAAGGCACTCACAGAGAGGTGCAGCAGAAACAAAGTGTCGAGAGAGGTGGATTAGCCATGCAGATGCATTTAGGATGTATTGAAGGGGAGAGAGGCGGGAGAGAGGGAGGCCAGATAGTAAAATATTACAGTAGTCAAGTCGGGAAATTACCAGGGAGAGGATTAGCTGTTTAGTAGTTTCAGTACTCAGAAACGGACACATTTTGGAGACATTACGTAGGTGGTTGCGGCAGGATGAAGAGAACAATTGAATGTGGGGAATGAAGGACAGATTTGAGTCAAGCTTGACTCAGAGGCAGCGGACTTGGGGTGATGGGGAGATAGTGGTGTCGCAACAGCGATGGAGAAATTAGAAACTGGAGTAGAGTTAGAGAGGGGATTAGAAGTAGTTCGGTTTTGGACATGTTTATTTTTAGGTGGTGAGAGGCCATCCAGGAGGAATTGCCAGATAAGCAGTCGCTGATGTGAGAATTGGCAGAAGGAGAGAGTGTAGGGGTGGAAAGGTAGATCTGGGTATCATCAGCATAGAGGTGGTAGTTGAAGCCATAGCTGTTGATAAGTTTATCCAGTGAAGAAGGGTAAATAGAGAAGAGCAGCAGACCCAGGACAGAGCATTGAGGTACTCTAACAGTCAGACAGAGGCAATGAAGAGGAGGAGTCACCAGCAAAAGAGACGGAGAAGGATCTGTTAGAGAGATAAGAGTAAATCCAGGAGAGGGCAGTGTCACAGAGCCGAAGAGAGCTGAGAGTCCGTAGGAGAAGGGGATGGTCAACAGTGTCAAAGGCAGCAGAGAGGTTAAGTAAGATTAGTTTAGAGCAGTAGCCTTTGTTTTTAGCAGAAAGGAGATTGTTAGTAACCATGGTGAGGGCAGTCTCAGTTGAGTGCTGTGGACGGAAGCCAGATTGCAGGGGGTCGAGCAATGAGTTGGTGGACAGGAAGTGGGTTAGGCGATCTTTTTCAAGGATTTTTTAAGCTAGCAGGAGCAGTGAATGGGGTGGAAGTTTGCAGGAGAATTAGGGTCAAGGGAGGGTTTTTTGAGGATGGGAGTGACCTTTGCATGTTTGAAGGAGGCAGTGAATGAGCCGGTAGAAAGGGATAGGTTGAATGTATGAATAAGAGCAGGAGTGAGGGTGGGAGACAGAGAAGGTATTAGATGTGAAGGAATAGGGTCAAGTGGGCAGGTAGTGAGGTGTGAGGAAGACAATAGAGAAGCCACTTTACTCTCAGTGGTTGGGAGGAGGGTGCAGAGAGCAGCAGAGGGGGTGACTTGGAGCGAAGTTGGGAGATTGCAGGCTTGTGTTGGGATGTTTCTTCGGATGATGTTTTATTAAAAAAAATTAGTCAGCTAGGTGAATGCAGATGAGGGGGGAGGTGGTTAGAGGAGAGATTTTAAAATGGAGAAGAATCTTTTAGGGTTTGAGGAGTGAGTGAATATAAGGGAAGAGAAGTAGGTTTGCTTAGCTAGGTGAAGGGCAGAGGTGTAAGAGTGAAGAATGAACTTATAGTGCATGAAATCAGGTTCAGAGCGGGATTTCCTCCAGGCATGTTCAGCAGTGCAGGAGCATTTTTGCAGGTGGCGTGTTTGCTGGGAGTGCCAGGGCTGGAGCTCACGGCATGGGGCTTTGGGAAGTTGGGGAGGAGCTAGAGTGTCAAGTGCAGAGGAGAGGGTATTGTTATAGTGGGTAATAGCAAGGTCAGGGCAGGATATCGTAGAAGTGTTGGGAGGCGTATTTGAATAAGGTTGGAGAGATGGGGAGGGTCTACAGTGTGCAGATTTCTACAGGTGCGGGGGTGAGGGGGGGGGGTGTAGGTATAGCCTGTAAATTAAGATTAAAGGTGAGCAGATGGTGGTCTGAGATGGGAAATGGGTGACAGGCAACATCAGAGAGAGAGCAGAAATAGGAGAATACCAGATCAATAGTGTGTCCGTCGTGGTGGGTAGGGAATAGGGTGGATTGTGAGAGGCCGAAGCAGTTAGTGAGTGAGAGAAGTTTAGAGGCAGCAGGGGCAGATGGGTTGTCAATGGGAATGTTGAAGTCTCCTAGGATTAGAGCAGGTGTATTTGTAGAGAGAAAGTAAGGAAGCCAGGCAGCAAAACGGTCAAGGAATTGGGAGGTTGGTCCAGGGGGGCGATAGATAACTGCCACTCTGAGAGAGAGGGGGGAGAACAGGCCAAAGGAAGAAAAGGAGAGAGATGGAAATGGGGGAAGGTACTGATAGGAGCAGTAGGGAGAGAGTAAGACCAACACCGCCACCATGTCTCTCACCTAGCCTAGGTGTGTGGCTAAAGTGTAAATCACTGTGTGTGAGAGCAGCAATGGAAGCAGTGTCAGAGGAAGATAGCCAGGTTTCAGCAATTGGTAAAAGGTTGAAAGTGTTGGAAACAAAAAGGTCGTAAGTTTGTTACAGACAGAGCGAGTATTCCAGAGGGCACAAGAAAAGAGAGGGATAAGCGCTGCGGCTTAATGGAGATGAGATTGTTGGTATTGCGTGACCTAGACTTGTAGGAGCGTGTATGACTAGACACAGGAGAGTTAGAGGGGGAAGTGTTTCTAAGGAAACAGTAGTTCATGAGAGGACAGCATAGGGGATGAGAGAAGGGAGGGTGAGATATGGATAGTGTGGGGGTTGTTGTTATAGGGACATGCAGTGAGTTTTAGGAGAAGGGCAGACAGAGCAGCAGAGCATTGTGTAGAAGTATAGTTGTTATGTTTACCTGTTAGTGGGACTGCAGTTTTCTCCTCCAGTTTCTAACTCCAGTGAGTAACTCTATGAGCTACTTGTAACAGAGAGCTACTTAGAATCAGAGAGCCACGGCTCAATGAGCCTTAGGCCTGCTGTATGTAGCAGTGAAAAGTAATGATATATTTAGAAATTTATGTTAATTTGTCCTGTTTTATGTCCCTTTAACTAATCAGTAGGAGTCTTCTTGAATACTGGTCACACATTACAATATATTTTGCTATAATTTAATGTACCTATGAGTACACAGAGCCTGTTAGTTCCTTAACCTATTTATGGCCTCTGCCCAGTAAGTCTGCAGGCCTGTCCAGCACTCAGCTATGTTCTGCATGATGCACATTTTCAGTAGCCGTGGGTGACTACAGTGCTGTGTTAAAAATTGATGCTGCTTGGCTGTATGTAAACTAAAGAATGCAGCCTCAAACTCTGTAATGTTCAAAGTTCATAGCAAAGTACAAATTTGATTGAGCATATACCAAAGAGAATCTTCTTTTTTGATTTGTGTTAATATTATTATTATTATATTAAACATAAAGAGTGGTGTAGACTGTTCCTTTAAGTTAAAGGACCACTAAACACAGTAAAATAGCATAATCAGTAAATGCATAAAAAGACAATACAAAAGCACTTTGAGTAGTATATTTCTTTCTGACAATCTTGCACATGCTTAGTAGGATATGGTGTCTTAGAAAGTATGTATGTATATATATATATATATATATATATATATATATATATATATATATATATATATATATATATATATATATATATATATATATAAAGACTTTGCACATTTAGATAAAGGAAGTGAATTGGAAAGTTGTTTAAAATTGTGTGCTCTATCTGAATCATCAAATTTTAATTTTGACGTGTCCCTTTAAAGCTGTTTATTTTGGTTTTAATGCTAACAGGAAGTGCATACTGATTGACTACGGACTGAATTTCTCTCTGCCTTAATGATAAAACCGTGACATTCCTCAATAAGCATAAAAACAAAACCTATAATTTGCCTTCCACACTTTAAATGTAAAAGGGAGAATTAAGTCAGAATGATCTACTTTACAATGTCAACAGCAAGGGAATTCTATTTTCCAATGTTTGTTCATGTGTTCCATACTGTCAACACCAAATTCAAACCTTTCAATGAAATGACGTCTTTAGGAAAAAAAACTGTTGTCATAGAATCTACATTTTACTGATCAAGACATGTGCAAAAACATAAATTATGCTTACCTGATAATTTCATTTACTTCTGTATGAGGAGAGTCCACAGCATCATTCCTTACTGTTGGGAGTACTGAACCTGGCCACCAGGAGGAGGCAAAGACGCCTCAGCCAAAGGCTTAAATACTCCCCCTACTTCCTTCATATCCCAGTCATTCTGCCAAGGGAACAAGGAACAGTAGGAGAAATATCAGGGTATAAATGGTGCCGGAAGAGAAAAACAAAATTTGGTCCGCCCATCAGAGTATACACACGGGGGCCGTTGACTCTCCTCATACAGAAGGAAATTAAATTATCAGGTAAGTATAAATGATGTTTTCCTTCTTAATATGAGGAGAGTCCACAGCATCATTCCTTATTGTTGGAAAAACTATACCCAAGCTCTAGAGGACACTAAATGATAACGGAAGGGGTAAAGGAAAGGTGCACTCTAATCTGAGGGCACCACAGCCTGCAAAACCTTTCTCCCAAAAGATGCTTCAGCCTCAGCAAAAACGTAAAATTTGTAGAATTTTGAAAAAGTATGTAAGGAGGACCAGGTAGCCGCCTTACAAATCTGATCCATAGAGGCCTCTGCAAGAGGTACCGGGACAATGACTCCCAGGGAGGAGAGGTCCCTCACGCACCCCAGAAAGGCTTCTCTCTTTTCTGGCCTTGAAGACAGGTTTGACAAGAGGAATCTGCTCCTGGGTGGATGAGACTTGAAACCTATCCTATATCCCTGAGCAATGACCTGCACATCCCCAAACTAAGCATCTGAAAAGAGCGACAGTCTGCCCCCTACAAGATCCAGAGCCAGATCGGGGGCCGCCCCTTCATGCCGACTTTGTCTCGACAGGCTTCTTGTTCTGCTTGGATTTATTCCAGGACTGAGCCGGCTTCCAAGTCCCCTTGGATTGCTCGGACTTTGTGAAGGTGCTGCTGATGAAGGGATTTATCTGAATTAAAGGAATGAAAATAAGGACCTTGTCCCTTAGGTTTGTTCTTCTTATCCTGTGGTTAAAAGGCACCTTTGCCTCCAGTAACCGTGGAGATAATTGAGTCCAGGCCTGGACCAGATAGAATCTTTTCCTTAAATGGGAGGGAAAGAAGTCTTGACTTCGAAGTCATGTCCGCAGACCAGGGCTTTGGCCAGAGTGCCCTGCGGGCTTGAACAGAAAAACCTGAAGCCTTGGCATTTAGGTGAATAATTAGCATATTTGCATCACAAATAAAAGAATTAGCCTCTCTTAAGGCCTTAATTCTTTCCTGGATCACGTTGAGGGGACCCTCCACCTCGATCAACTCAGATAAGGATTCGCACCAGTAGGTAGCCAATCAAGCAACCGCAGCAACAGCCTTTCTTAACAGAGTTTCTATTTTCTTATCCATGGGCTCTTTAATTGACGAACTATCCTCAAGTGGGATAGTAGTGCATTTAGCAAGTGTGGCGATAGCGCCATCCACCTTGGGGATGGAACCGCACAACTCCAAATGAGAGTCTGGAACCGGGGAAAATGAAGAACCAATTCTTTCCCATTCATTCTAAATAATGTTCCCCATCTTTATGGCAACCGGGAAAGTTTGTGGTACAATCCTGCCCTTGTAGACCTTATCTAATTTAGAAATCAAAGGTTCCTCAGGCAATTTGGGATTTGGAACCTCTAACATAGCCAAAACTTCCTTTAGCAGAAAGCGAAAATGCTCAATCCTAAATCTAAAGTCTGGTTCCTCCGCAGCTGGAGGCTTAGAGGCAGCAGATCCGACCCAGAAAGAGCTCCCTCTGAAGTATCAGAGGCGTCTTCATCATCGGATAATCTTGTATCAGATAAATCCAATAAGCTAGTAGATGACCTCTGGGAAGGATAGCAATATTTGACCTTTTGCTTGCACTTAGCAGGTCAAGGTAAAGCACTAAAGGCCGCAGACACTGCTGTTTGTAACTGCTCAGTAAAGTCTTGTGGTAAAAGGGAAACCTCCAGATGGAGGATTAGGAGTGCTACAGGAAGCTGCATGTGTATTAGGAGATGACTGTAGGGTGCGCACCTTACGGGACGGAGACTCCTCAAAGGTGGATTGCTCAGTGGTATCAAACATATTAACTTTCTTTGACATGATTACCTTATCAAGGCATGTGGAACACAATTGAGCAGGCAGGTATACCGTGGCCTCCTCACAATATAGACAGGTATTAGACTTAGGAAAAGATGGAGCACCCTCTAATGCATCAAAATCCTCCAAAGCTTGCGCTTAATAAAGCAGACTATTGATTAATAAGAAAAAATGGCACCTTTATACCCCCAATGGCTGGGGCACTCACCACCTAGTATGACCCAGGCCAAACAGAGAAACCGCTTCTTCGGTAAACTGCACGGTCAGGAAAGAGGAAATCAGTGTGACCACACCCGGTCACATGGTGCGCAACTCAGGAACCGCCCCTGCTATAATAGTAAAAAAAGTGCTGGCTGCGCAGCTTCCAAAAACGAAAGTAAAAAAAAAAAAAAAATTGTACGTTCCAACATCTGCCTGAGCCTCATCTCACACGTCGCAGCATAATCAAATAAAATTATGTGATAAATCCCCCCCCCCCCGTTCAATAATCCCCCTCTAAATATATTAACCCTTGATTCCATACAGATAAAAGGAGCCACGCTGTGACCCTGTCTTCTTGCGTTATCATATGTGTATAAAAAATGAAACAATCTTACCGGAATCTATACCGTGGAACAGAAACACAGCCTCTCAAGTTTGACAGTCTTGTAGCATCGCTCCTAACATGGACTTGAGTGATGGAAGCAGGCAGTGAAACTCATCAACACTGATTGCTAAGGAGCTGTTAATATGAATCTGGATGGGTTCGCAGAAAGACTCTCCCTGCATCTCCAGACTCTAACTTTTGTCAATGCTCTCACTGAGAGGCTGACAAGACTACTTAAAACACCAGTCCCATTTTGAAGGGTAGATACCCTTCATAAGGAACAACTACAAATCTTCTGACACTTCTCTGCCAACCTCCTGTGACGAAAGGCAAAGAATTTTTGGGATATGAGGGAAATAGGGGGAGTATTAAAGCCTTTGGCTGGGGAGTCTTTGCCTCCTCCTGGTGGCCAGGTCCAGTATTACCAACAGTAAGGAATGATGCCGTGAACTCTCCTCATTTTAAGAAGGAAAATAGCAGTTCCCAAAAAATTGCACCTTTTCTTATCAGTGACTGGTGAACTAACATTTAAAAGCAGGCTTCTTCTCCTTTGTTTAGACACAGCAATTGGGAGAAACTGTATATGATACAAAACTAAACAACTCACTTTCTATTTATTATTGCAATGTTCAAAATACCTTTGTTACGTAATCATGCAGAATATTAACCCGTTCCGGATCATGTCCATAACAAAAAATACTGAAAATGAGAAATCCTGTAGGACAGTGGAATTAACAAAAAACATAATTTATTCTTAACTGATAAATTAATATATTTCTTGGTAGTGAGAGTCCACAAGACCTTACTCTTGGGAATTAAATAACCTGGCCACCAGGAGAAGGCAAATAAAGTATCCCTCTTACTTCCCTTTCCCTCCCAGTGGTACCTATAGCCAAGGACAGAAAGAAAGAAGTAAGAAAGATAGTTGCGTAAAGAAGTGAAAACTTGAACTGTCGCCACCAAATAAATGTGGGCGGGTTTCGATGACTCTCAAAACCAAGAAAGAAAGAAATTTAGCAGGTAAGAATAAATTAGGTTTTCTTTTTAATGGTTGTGAGAATCCAAGAGAACTTACTCTTCGGAACTAATACCCAAGCTGAGAAGTCCACGAAAATGGGTGAGACTAAAAGACAAAAAGGCAGACACCTATTTACCAGAAACCACTGCCTGAAGTACCTTCCTACAAAAAGATGACTCAGCCGAGGCACCAAACTTTCTTTTTAAACAACAAAAATTCAGGTGTTGACTGTCCCTTTAAGTTTACGCTTATTTACAGGCGGCATCACTGCCATAGAGTCCGTTACCGCAAACTGAGAGACTTGATGTCTGGTGCTAATTCAGTCACTCCACCCTGTGTAATGAATTCAGGTGGTTGCTCTACAGCAGATGATTCGATGAGCGAGTGGTGCTAGAAGTAATGTGATTCCTGAAGATGGATGTGCAGCGTGAGGTGGTGGGACACACAACAAAAGTATCCTCCAGAGGTGGGAAGGCGATTAACTGCTTCCCTGCCAGGAGTAGAAATAAGCATGCATTGTCCCCTTCCATAGAGCAACAACTGCCACTTCCTTAGAGATCTTAAATATCCTCTGAACGACTGGAGTTCTAAGTTAGCCAGAACAAGGGGGAATAAAGGGCCATACTCCAAAAAAAAGTGCAAAGTCTGCCACAGAAAATTGATAGTGTGTATCAACACCACACATGTCCTCATAAGTTGTGCAGAGGGCCCTCAGAAAACAGTATAAAGGGTATAAGAGTTATAACCCTATATGCCCCTCTCTATGCCCAAACATCTGCAAGTGTAAAGTCCATGCCTTTAGGAAACAAAAGCAGTGTAAAGTGGTGACAATGGCCAACTGTACTGACTAGTACACCATACTTTTTTAAATGTTTGTCCTTCAAAGCAGTCTTAAGATGCACATATTACTTCAAAAGAGGATTAGTTATAGCAATACTTAATGAATGTAATGTAAAATGAGCAGTAATTTGGATACTTATATACTTGTTTTTGTATACCCATTTACCTAGAATACCATGACATACTGATTGCACTAATTACTTTAATGTATGTATATTATTTCACTTTAAGTAATAGCAGCAAGTGACTGCATTCTGGCCCCTTACATTCATGTTCTTTATCTATAGATGTACATGTGTGCTTGAAATTTAGCGGCAAATTGCTTTACATAAGATGAGGCTATGTTAAGAACGTAAGGGGTTAATATGCTGGCCTGCCGGCTATTTAAGTCTGTCTATGGAGGAAGTAAATTCCCCCGATGAAGTGCCTTACGGCATGAAATGTGTAGGATCTCGTTGTTAGCCTGTGCGGCCCTGTATGTATGAGTACAAGTTACAATAAACTTCAACTTTGAATTGCCTCGTATATGGATCCTTTCTTCTGTTGCTGCTTGAATTGTTGCCGGAGCTGGGGAAGCTCCTTTGATCCATTAGTGCCTTCCTGCTTCCCGTACTAAGGATTCCCTTGTTGGTCACTTGATTTACCTAAGTGAAGCGCCTTGCTTACCGGAGCTAAGCTGTTGGCGCCCTCCGTACTTGTGGAGCTTGGGCCCACCGAGAGAGTGGGTTTGACAGAGGATCTGACACCAGGAATACACAGAGGTCAAAGCGTCCCTTGGAACCAAGGTATTTTCCAAATGTAATTACTGTGGTAGTGATGCTTTTGATATCCGCTTGCTATAGCGGTGAAGGTTGTGAGGGCTCTGGGAGGAACACGCTACATATGCGGTGAATGCGGATATTTTGTTATGAGTGGGTGCAGCTTGTTACAATATCCTCTGATAAAGACAGAGATACTGTATCAGATTTGGTTAATATAACACCATATAGCCTGTGGGATATAAAAATTTGGGTACTTACCCACCTCTAAATCCCACTTCACTGCTCTTCCAAAAGCTATGATCCCAAATGCAGTGGAAGTCTGTGCTATAACTTACAGTGTAGAATGTAGTTTTAAGAGTATACATACTTGGCCAGACAGAAGAAGGCTAATAAACTCCCAACGACACCAGTGGCCTGCCCTTGACCAAAACTAGAGAGACATTTTACATTGCACCAGAAGTACTCTCCTAAATCCCTCTCTTCCAGGAACTATCCATTGAGGCAATACATTTCTCTTTTAAATCCTGGAAACCTCTGTCCTAACCACTCCTTGACGAGGCAAAGAACTACTGGGAGGGAAAGGGAAGTAGGAGGGATAGTTAAAACTTTGGTGTGGGGTGTCTTTGCCTCCTCCTGGTGAGCAGGTAATGTAATTCCCAATAGTAAGGTCTTGTGGACTCACAACCATTAGAAAGAAAAAAGAATTTGGAAGCCTGCTACTGAATGTATTCTAGAACAATCAACATTTTTGCTGTTTTTCTAAAATCTGGAAATAGATTAGAAACAGTTAACATTTTTAAAATCCTAGACCCGTCACATTAGCTGTGGAAGTCACTTGATTATTTGAAGTAATGTTAATGTAAGGTTACATTATATTTCCGATTAGAAAGAAGCACAGATTTTACAAGGCTTTATTGTATGCAACATGGTTTTGAATTACTCACAAAAGAACAAAGAACTTAAGTACAAAATATTTACACTGAAACTATCAGTAAATAACTGTTGCATACCTAGGTATGTATGATCACTGTCTATAGACATTTTCAATAGCTCAACTGGTATATAGGGACACTAATATATATCTGCAATCTATTATTTTAAGAAATGTTATCCAAACATACTGAAAACCTAGAGTATGAAACAAAGCATGAAAACCATCTGTATATATTATGATCCTCATGATCATCATACAAGGTTACTGTAAACTATCCTCAAGTAGGCAAAAGCTCACATACACAAATGTAAAGCTTCCCTAGGTAGCAGCACAGAAAACTTGTAAAAAAAACCCCAAAATTATGCTTACCTGATCATTTCCTTTTCTTCTGATGGAAAGAGTCCACAGCTGCATTCATTACTTTTGGGGAAATAAGAACACGGCCACCAGGAGGAGGCAAAGACAAGCCAGCCAAAGGCTTAAATACTCCTCCCACTCCTCTCATCCCCCAATCATTCTGCCGAGGAACAAGGAACAGTAGAAGAAATATCAGGGTGAAAGGTGCCAGAAGAATATAAGGACCCATACATAAAAGTACGGGTGGGGAGCTGAGGACTCTTTCCATCAGAAGAAAAGGAAATGATCAGGTAAGCATAATTTATGTTTTTCTTCTTAAATTGAGTCCACAGCTGCATTCATTACTTTTGGGAAAACAATACCCAAGCTATAGAGGACACTGAATGCCAAGACGAAAGGGTACAATAGGCGGCCCATACTGAGGGCACCATGCCTGAACCTCTACCCATAAAAAACTCTGCTTTGTCTGAAGTCGAGAAAATTTTAAGAGGAAAAGCCCCAATGACACTGACTCGCAGTTAGTTCAGAAGCCAATTAGAGACCACAAATGGACTAGACTGAGCCAACAGTTCTCCAGGAGACACCGTCGCCCAACAAGTGGTCCCCCACCGCTCATCTCCACAAATAAAGGAGACACCAGCCCGAAACCCCCAAGGGAACAAGGCAAAGGAGAACCAAGGAAACCGAAAGATCCCCTAATACAAAAAGAACACCTCCACGAGTGAGTCCAGCTCACAGAGACCCAAAGGGGCCCAAACAGGGAAAGGAGGCCACGGCTATACCAAGCAAAACCCAGGATAAGACCGGGCACAGAGACAGAACAGACGTCTCTCAATATCCTGCAAGCACGGAATGCAACTGAAGAGGCAAAGTCCTCCCAGTGTCTGGCCATAGAATACCAAAGTATTCGACCATGAAAAAGTGTGTAATACACCCAGGTGAAAAACCCCAAGTTTGAGAACACAGAGTCCACAACAGGACGACTCAGAGGGTACTTGCGAGGAAAAAAAAGCAGTCAAGCAAAAAGCAGACCGCAAAAGCAACCCCCAGACAGAGGGCACGTTTCAGGAAGACCTACACACAGGTCCCTGAAAAGGGGAACACAAACCTCAATCGAGGCCCCCCGAGAAGGAGAGTCTACCCTCAGAACCCGAAGGAAAAGTAAACCCTCTTCTAGTAACTTAGACCGCTCGGCCATCCTGACCTGCAGACCCCCACTCAGCTGGACCAACCCAGCCTCCGGGATCCAAGACAGGGAAACAAAAGAATCCCGAAACAGGTACAGGAACGAGCGTAAGGATAGCACATCCATCCCCACAGAGCACAAGTACAACCCGACTCTGAAACAGACAACAAGGCCATAGACCTAAGGATCTATCAAATAAAGGCCCAACAAGTCTGCTTGGAGCCAGCAAAACCCCAGGGGGAACCAATTCCACTTCTCCGCCACCCATCCAGGAGAAGCCCCAAGCAAGGACTATCTCCATAGGGAGGAGAATATCCCCTAAAGAAAAGGGATGATGCCAGAAGGGCAACAACTGTCCTCAAGGCCCGAAGGCATCGGCTAATGGGAAGAGAAATTCCCAACACAGATGTCCTAGAAAAAGGACCCCCCCCCCCTACAAGTAGCTTGCTGCACAGAGGCACAGCATACCTATTCGCCTGGCAAGCTGACCAGGGGAATGCAACCCTAAGGCGCACCAGAATTGGACATCCAAAGCCAGCAGCTGGGTATGAACCATGCACCCTTGAGGCTCAAGCCACATGGCTAACCACCAGATGACATAGGCTACTCTGTGACAAAGAGTAAAAAATACTCTGAAAACCTGGCCAACCATGACTAGGCTAGGTAGATGGAGCAAGGACACAGCCCAAGTTCCCACTACCGTGGAACACCCCGACCAGCCCTGAGATCCAAGATTCCAAAACCACCCAAGACTGGGTCAGTAAAAAGGCCAAGCGAAGCTTCAGCAACCGGAAGTCTCAGGGAGAAAAACAGGTCCGGGTACCCAATAGTTAAGGCAAACCTTACCCTAGAACTAAACACCCCAACTGGCCAAAAAGCCAGACGCAAGCGTATGGATGCATATCCAGAAAATCCAGATAGCGAGAAAACTCAAAAGCCCTGACCAAAGGAAGGAACCACCCCTAGCTAAACTCCAACACTCCAAGAAGCAAGGCTAGAAGTCGTATGAAGATATTTCTCAGAGCCTCAGGACGACCATGGGATACCTCAAGGTCAAAAAAATTCTACTAACAGGACTAGTCTCCCTAACACCTCCGTGCCAGCAGAGGACACAAAGAAGAGAAGGCACTAAGTCTACCCAGCTCCGGAAAACCCTGAGCTAAACAAAAGTCCCTGCAGGGAACAACCATC
Source organism: Bombina bombina (assembly GCF_027579735.1). Taxonomy (NCBI): domain Eukaryota; kingdom Metazoa; phylum Chordata; class Amphibia; order Anura; family Bombinatoridae; genus Bombina; species Bombina bombina. The sequence continues at coordinate 107,674 of NW_026511767.1, forward strand.
ATCCGGAAACACAGATCCCTAAAAGGAGATCCATTCACCCGGAGGCAATGGAAAAAGACCCAAAGGCCTCTTATAACTCAGTCAAGAGTAAGAGCTGCCTCTAGAAATACTAGAAACAGCTTACGTGTGCCCCTGCAAGGTGTCAAGAGCTGCAACAGGCTTCAAACTGCAAACCTACCGCATTCTAGACAGCTATCCTGTACAAGCTGTTGTATCAAGCCCAAAAGGACAAATCCAGAGGCCTAAAAAATAAAGGCCCAACCGCTCAATAGCAGTAAGGGGCATTAAGTCCTCCCACCCTCCACCACATGGGGGAGGAAACTCTAAGTTCTGATGAAATCAGATATCAGAGTGACGCAGCGAAAAAACTCCCCTGCCAGGTCATCTATGACTGAAGGCTATAAGGACTGAAACAATCCTTCCCACGTCACGGACCCACAGGTCCTCTCGAATGCTTAGTTGAACATGAAAAAATAATGATAACCTGAGCACTCAGCGCTTCTACCGAACCAGCCGAGCAGAACAGCGCTATGTGTCTGAACACCTGCAAGACCGAACGAACCCGACAGGACCAGTCTGCTCCTAGGGTCCCAACCGGCAAGCTGCGTAAATTCTCACTCGTAGGGGACAAAACAGAAAACAGACATTTTTAACAGAAGACTAACATGTCCAACAACTTCCGAAGAAGTAATAAAGAGTATCAATCCCAGAAGGCTCCCGAAGGAAACAAAAACAAATAAAAGACATCACATCGGATAAAAATAAAATATAAGGCAATCCGGAGGTTAACGCCCAAAAAGACAAAGGCCTACCCGCAGGACCAGCCAAACTGAGCCCTATTTCACAAAACTGGGAAAGATCTCAAACAAATGACAATCGGGAGATTACTACATTCCCACATGTCTAATGAGGTGCACCATTCGAATTATCAGACTGAAATTCCCTGTATCTGGTAACGATAGGTTCATCCAATAACTGAAAAACATGTCTGAGCAACACACGAAGGCTCGCAATCCTGTAACGTAAGGCACAACACTCAGGGACAGATACCCCCGCGGGGAACTGTAGAGGCCCTCCCCAAGGCGTAAGACCCAGGACAATGGGGCATGAGCACATTCTCAAATAAACGTCTGGACTCTGCAGACGAACAATCACCAACATTATGTGGAAGCAAAAATTGTGCTGCAACCTCCAGTGGAAAAAACGCCACCCCGGATGGAGGAACCATAAATTGGGTTACCCACATGTGCAGAAGTATAATTTGGTAGGGAACTCGCCTCTCGGAGGACAGGACCCCCAGAGGCGGATGGCTCAGCAGTCCCTTGATTCACGAGCCCGAGGAACCAAGCACTCTGAAATGGCATACGGAACAAAACTGGTTAAAGGCGTCAAATAGGCTCCTTTGGATTCATCACCGGACACAGAATCTGAAATCAAAAAAGTCTCAGTATCAGAATCCTCTGTAACTGAATCTGAAATTAACACAGTCTCAGCAATAGAATCCTTCATAACTGGATAGAGGGTATTTAAATATGGACTAAAATAGTGAAAACTAAAACGGCACCTGACACCCCCAATGGCTGGGGCACTCACCACCTCCTATGACCAGACCCCTGCGGACTAGAAAATTTCCTTCGCCACGCGGTCGGGAATGCGGAAATGGAAAAACGTAAAAAAGAATACAGTTGTATAATCTCTATGGCAGCAGGGAATAATGCACACCTAAGAAACGTTTCTACCCCAAGAAACAGTTGAAAAAAGTTACATATATACAAGTGGTAGGTGGCGCAAATATTGCTAATTCCCTCATTTGGTGTATTAAGATATAGATTAAATATTTTATATATAGATACAATACAAATATAATACTGACTGATATGTAAACCAATAGTGTATTATAACACTCAATTTAATAAAAATATAATATAAACAGTTAAAATTAACTACATATGACACCAGTGTCAGCATAAAATAATCCTATAGGTCAATCCTAAAAGTCAGTTAATAAATGACTCCTAATATAAGATCTGAGGTCTAGTAAATCTCATTGTAAATCCATACAAATGCAGTTCATATAGCCAAATCAATGTATAACAATGTGACGATCAAGTCTACAAAGTAAAAATAATAAAAGTCAAGTTGATATAAAAAGTCAAGTTGATATAAAAGTTCAGATGTATTAGAAATATAGATGACTTGATAAGCAAAAGCGTACAGCTCTGATATTACTATCCGTGTGCAATTGCAATGTGTGGGAATCCTATGCAGAAGCTTCAGCAGTTAAAGGGACAGTCTAGGCCAAAATAAACTTTCATGATTCAGATAGAGCATGTAATTTTAAACAATTTTCCAATTTACTTTTATCAACAATTTTGCTTTGTTCTCTTGGTATTCTTAGTTGAAAGCTTAACCTAGGAGGTTCAAATGCTGATTTCTTAGACCTTGAAGCCCACCTTTTTCAGATTGCATTTTAACAGTTTTTCACCACTAGAGGGTGTTGGTTCACATATTTCATATAGATAACACTGTGCTCATGCACGTGAAGTAATCTGGGAGCAGGCACTGATTGGCTAGACTGCAAGTCTGTCAAAAGAACTGAAAAAAGGGGCAGTTTGCAGAGGCTTAGATACAAGATAATCACAGAGGTTAAAAGTATATTATTATAACTTTGTTGGTTATGCAAAACTGGGAAATGGGTAATAAAGGGATTATCTATCTTTTAAAACAATAAAAATTCTAGTGTAGACTGTCCCTTTAATGCCAAACATTTGGCATTAACTGCTGAAGCTTGTAAAGTGCCGGTGTCTTGAACACAATATGGAAGCATTGGTTTTTAGCAATGCTATTTAAATGGACACGAAACCCAAAATGTTTCTTTCATGATCCAGATAGAGAATACAATTTTAAAAAGTTTCCAATTTATTTATATTATTAAATTTGCCTAGTTGTCATGTTATTTCTTTGTCGAAGCCATACCTAGGTAGGTAGTGTGCACATGCCTAATGCACTACATGACAGGACATAGCGCTGTCATCTAGTGCTCTTGCTAAAGTATAACATTGTTGCAAAACATAATTTATGTAAGAACTTACCTGAAAAATTAATTTCTTTCATATTGGCAAGAGTCCATGCGTTAGTGACGTATGGGATATACAATCCTACCAGGAGGGGCAAAGTTTCCCAAACCTCAAAATACCTATAAATACACCCCTCACCACACCCATAATTCAGTTTAACGAAGAGCCAAGTAGTGGGGTGATAGAAAAAGGAGTAACAAGCATCAAAAAAGGAACTGGAAATATAATTGTGCTTTATACAAAAAATCATAACCACCATAAAAAGGGTGTGTCTCATGGACTCTTGCCAATATGAAAGAAATTAATTTATCAGGTAAGTTCTTGCATAAATTATGTTTTCTTTCATGTAATTGGCAAGTTGTGCTAGTGATGTATGGGATAGTAATACCCAAGATGTTGTACTCCACAGAAGAGTCACTAGAGAGGGAGGGATAAAAATAAAAACAGCCATTTCCCGCTGAAAAAATTAAATCCACATCCAAAAAAATAGGTTTTTCTCATAATTTAAAAGAAAAAACTTAAAACATAAGCAGAGGAATCAAACTGAAATAGCTGCCTGAAGAACTTTTCTACCAAAAACAGTTTCCGAAGAGGCAAATACATCAAAACGGTAGAATTTAGTAAATGTATGCAAAAAAACATAATTTATGCTTACCTGATAAATTCCTTTCTTCTGTTGTGTGATCAGTCCACGGGTCATCATTACTTCTGGGATATAACTCCTCCCCAACAGGAAATGCAAGAGGATTCACCCAGCAGAGCTGCATATAGCTCCTCCCCTCTACGTCAGTCCCAGTCATTCGACCAAGAATCAACGAGAAAGGAGTAACCAAGGGTGAAGTGGTGACTGGAGTATAATTTAAAAGATATTTACCTGCCTTAAAACAGGGCGGGCCGTGGACTGATCACACAACAGAAGAAAGGAATTTATCAGGTAAGCATAAATTATGTTTTCTTCTGTTATGTGTGATCAGTCCACGGGTCATCATTACTTCTGGGATACCAATACCAAAGCAAAAGTACACGGATGACGGGAGGGATAGGCAGGCTCATTATACAGAAGGAACCACTGCCTGAAGAACCTTTCTCCCAAAAATAGCCTCCGAAGAAGCAAAAGTGTCAAATTTGTAAAATTTGGAAAAAGTATGAAGCGAAGACCAAGTTGCAGCCTTGCAAATCTGTTCAAACAGAGGCCTCATTCTTAAAGGCCCAAGTGGAAGCCACAGCTCTAGTGGAGTGAGCTGTAATTCTTTCAGGAGGCTGCTGTCCAGCAGTCTCATAGGCTAAACGTATTATGCTACGAAGCCAAAAAGAGAGAGAGGTAGCAGAAGCTTTTTGACCTCTCCTCTGTCCAGAGTAAACGACAAACAAGGAAGAAGTTTGGCGAAAATCTTTAGTTGCCTGCAAGTAGAACTTGAGGGCACGAACTACATCCAGATTGTGTAAAAGACGTTCCTTCTTTGAAGAAGGATTTGGACACAGGGATGGGACAACAATCTCTTGATTGATGTTCCTGTTAGTGACTACCTTAGGTAAGAACCCAGGTTTAGTACGCAGAACTACCTTGTCTGAGTGAAAAATCAGATAAGGGGAATCACAATGTAAGGCTGATAACTCAGAGACTCTTCGAGCCGAGGAAATAGCCATTAAAAACAGAACTTTCCAAGATAACATTTTTATATCAATGGAATGAAGGGGTTCAAACGGAACACCCTGTAAAACGTTAAGAACTAAGTTTAAACTCCATGGTGGAGCAACAGCTTTAAACACAGGCTTGATCCTAGCTAAAGCCTGACAAAAGGACTGGACGTCTGGATTTTCTGACAGACGTCTGTGTAACAAGATGGACAGAGCTGAAATCTGTCCCTTTAATGAACTAGCTGATAAACCCTTTTCTAAACCTTCTTGTAGAAAAGACAATATCCTAGCGATCCTAACCTTACTCCAGGAGTAACCTTTGGATTCGCACCAGTATAGGTATTTCCGCCATATTTTATGGTAAATCCTTCTGGTAACAGGCTTCCTAGCCTGAATCAGGGTATCAATAACCGACTCAGAAAAACCACGTTTTGATAAAATCAAGCGTTCAATTTCCAAGCAGTCAGCTTCAGAGAAGTTAGATTTTGATGTTTGAATGGACCCTGTATCAGAAGGTCCTGTCTTAGAGGTAGAGACCAAGGCGGACAGGATGACATGTCCACTAGATCTGCATACCAAGTCCTGCGTGGCCAAGCAGGTGCTATTAGAATTACTGATGCTCTCTCCTGTTTGATTTTGGCAATCAATCGAGGAAGCAGCGGGAAGGGTGGAAACACATAAGCCATCCTGAAGTTCCAAGGTGCTGTCAAAGCATCTATCAGAACTGCTCCCGGATCCCTGGATCTGGACCCGTAGCGAGGAAGTTTGGCGTTCTGGCGAGACGCCATGAGATCTATCTCTGGTTTGCCCCAACGTCGAAGTATTTGGGCAAAGACCTCCGGATGAAGTTCCCACTCCCCCGGATGAAGAGTCTGGCGACTCAAGAAATCCGCCTCCCAGTTCTCCACTCCCGGGATGTGGATTGCTGACAGGTGGCAAGAGTGAGACTCTGCCCAGCGAATTATCTTTGATACTTCCATCATTGCTAGGGAGCTTCTTGTCCCTCCCTGATGGTTGATGTAAGCTACAGTCGTGATGTTGTCCGACTGAAACCTGATGAACCCCCGAGTTATTAACTGGGGCCAAGCCAGAAGGGCATTGAGAACTGCTCTCAATTCCAGAATGTTTATTGGAAGGAGACTCTCCTCCTGATTCCATAGTCCCTGAGCCTTCAGAGAATTCCAGACAGCGCCCCAACCTAGTAGGCTGGCGTCTGTTGTTACAATTGTCCAGTCTGGCCTGCTGAATGGCATCCCCCTGGACAGGTGTGGCCGATAAAGCCACCATAGAAGAGAATTTCTGGTCTCTTGATTCAGATTCAGAGTAGGGGACAAATCTGAGTAATCCCCATTCCACTGACTTAGCATGCATAATTGCAGCGGTCTGAGGTGTAGGCGTGCAAAAGGTACTATGTCCATTGCCGCTACCATTAAGCCGATCACCTCCATGCATTGAGCTACTGACGGGTGTTGAATGGAATGAAGGACGCGGCATGCATTTTGAAGTTTTGTTAACCTGTCTTCTGTCAGGTAAATCTTCATTTCTACAGAATCTATAAGAGTCCCCAAGAATGGAACTCTTGTGAGAGGAAAGAGGGAACTCTTCTTTTCGTTCACTTTCCATCCATGCGACCTTAGAAATGCCAGAACTAACTCTGTATGAGACTTGGCAGTTTGAAAGCTTGAAGCTTGTATTAGAATGTCGTCTAGGTACGGAGCTACCGAAATCCCTCGCGGTCTTAGTACCGCTAGAAGGGCACCCAGAACCTTTGTGAAGATTCTTGGAGCCGTAGCCAATCCGAATGGAAGAGCTACAAACTGGTAGTGCCTGTCTAAGAAGGCAAACCTTAGATACCGGTGATGATCTTTGTGGATCGGTATGTGAAGGTAAGCATCCTTTAAATCCACTGTGGTCATGTACTGACCCTCTTGGATCATGGGTAAGATTGTCCGAATAGTTTCCATTTTGAACGATGGAACTCTTAGGAATTTGTTTAGAGTCTTTAAATCTAAGATTGGCCTGAAAGTTCCCTCTTTTTTGGGAACCACAAACAGGTTTGAGTAGAACCCTTGTCCTTGTTCCGACCACGGAACCGGATGGATCACTCCCATTGTTAACAGATCTTGTACGCAGCGTAGAAACGCTTCTTTCTTTATCTGGTTTGTTGACAACCTTGACAGATGAAATCTCCCTCTTGGGGGAGATAATTTGAAGTCTAGAAGGTATCCCTGAGATATGATCTCTAGTGCCCAGGGATCCTGAACATCTCTTGCCCAGGCCTGGGCGAAGAGAGAGAGTCTGCCCCCTACTAGATCCGGTCCCGGATCGGGGGCTCTCGGTTCATGCTGTCTTTGGGGCAGCAGCAGGTTTCCTGGCCTGCTTGCTTTTGTTCCAGGACTGGTTAGGCTTCCAGCCTTGCCTGTAACGAGCAACAGCTCCTTCCTGTTTTGGTGCAGTGGAGGTTGATGCTGCTCCTGTTTTGAAATTCCGAAAGGGACGAAAATTAGACTGTCTAGCCTTAGCTTTGGCCTTGTCTTGAGGTAGGGCGTGGCCCTTACCTCCCGTAATGTCAGCGATAATTTCTTTCAAACCGGGCCCGAATAAGGACTGCCCCTTGAAAGGTATATTAAGTAATTTGGACTTAGAAGTAACATCAGCTGACCAGGATTTTAGCCACAGTGCCCTGCGTGCCTGTATGGCGAATCCTGAGTTCTTAGCCGTAAGTTTGGTTAAATGTACTACGGCCTCCGAAATGAAAGAATTAGCTAGTTTAAGGACTCTAAGCCTGTCCGTAATGTCGTCTAGCGTAGAGGAACTAAGGTTCTCTTCAAGCGACTCAATCCAAAATGCTGCCGCAGCCGTAATCGGCGCGATACATGCAAGGGGTTGTAATATAAAACCCTGTTGAACAAACATTTTCTTAAGGTAACCCTCTAATTTTTTATCCATTGGATCTGAGAAAGCACAGCTATCCTCCACCGGGATAGTGGTACGCTTAGCTAAAGTAGAAACTGCTCCCTCCACCTTGGGGACCGTTTGCCATAAGTCCCGAGTGGTGGCGTCTATTGGAAACATCTTTCTAAATATTGGAGGGGGTGAGAACGGCACACCGGGTCTATCCCACTCCTTAGTAACAATTTCAGTTAGTCTCTTAGGTATAGGAAAAACGTCAGTACTCGCCGGTACCGCAAAGTATTTATCCAACCTACACAGTTTCTCTGGTATTGCAACGGTGTTACAATCGTTGAGAGCTGCTAAGACCTCCCCTAGTAGTACACGGAGGTTCTCCAATTTAAATTTAAAATTTGAAATATCTGAGTCCAATCTGTTTGGATCAGAACCGTCACCCACAGAATGAAGCTCTCCGTCCTCATGCTCTGCGAGCTGTGACGCAGTATCAGACATGGCCCTAGCATTGTCAGCGCACTCTGTTCTCACCCCAGAGTGATCACGCTTGCCTCTTAGTTCTGGTAATTTAGACAAAACTTCAGTCATAACAGTAGCCATATCTTGTAATGTTATCTGTAATGGCCGCCCAGATGTACTAGGCGCCAAAATATCACGCACCTCCCGGGCGGGAGATGCAGGTACTGTCGCGTGAGGCGAGTTAGTCGGCATAACTCTCCCCTCGCTGTTTGGTGAAATTTGTTCACATTGTACAGATTGACTTTTATTTAAAGTAGCATCAATACAGTTAGTACATAAATTTCTATTGGGCTCCACTTTGGCATTGGAACAAATGACACAGATATCTTCCTCTGAGTCAGACATGTTTAACACACTAGCAAAAAAACTTACAACTTGGTTATAATCTTTTTTAGCAAAAAAACGCACTGTGCCTCAAAGAGGTACTAACGATTAAATGACAGTTGAAATAATGAACTGAAAAACAGTTATAGCATCAAACTTTAAAACAACACAACTTTTAGCAAAGGTTTGTTCCCATTAGTAAAAAACAACACTAATTAAATTTGTACATAAGAAAACAAAACAACGTTTTTTATTCACAGTCACTATAAGAATTCTCACAGCTCTGCTGAGAGAATTTACCTCCCTTCAAAGAAGTTTGAAGACCCCTGAGATCTGTCAGAGATGAACCGGATCATGCAGGAAATATAAAAGTAGCTGACTGGAATTTTTTGATGCGTAGCAAAGAGCGCCAAAAACGGCCCCTCCCTCTCCCACACAGCAGTGAAGAGAAACGAAACTGTCACAATTAAAGCAAAAAACTGCCAAGTGGAAAATAATGCCCAAATATTTATTCACACAGTACCTCAGCAATGTAAACGATTCTACATTCCAGCAAAAACGTTTAACATGAGAATAGTTATTAAAAGGATTAGTGACCTTTAACACAGTAGTTCCGGTGAAATACCATCCCCAGAATACTGAAGTGTATACATACATGTCATTTTAACGGTATGGCAGGCTTTTCTCATCAATTCCATTCAGAAAATAAAAACTGCCACATACCTCAATGCAGATTCATCTGCCCGCTGTCCCCTGATCTGAAGCCTTTACCTCCCTCAGATGGTCGAGAACAGCAATATGATCTTAACGACTCCGGTTAAAATCCTAGTAAAAAATCTCTGTCAGATTCTTCCTCAAACTCTGCCAGAGAAGTAATAACACGCTCCGGTGCTATTTTAAAATAACAAACTTTTGATTGAAGTCATAAAAACTAAGTATAATCACCATAGTCCTCTCACACATCCTATCTAGTCGTTGGGTGCAAGAGAATGACTGGGACTGACGTAGAGGGGAGGAGCTATATGCAGCTCTGCTGGGTGAATCCTCTTGCATTTCCTGTTGGGGAGGAGTTATATCCCAGAAGTAATGATGACCCGTGGACTGATCACACATAACAGAAGAAAGACCAAGTTTCTGCTTTGCAAATCTGATCAACTGAAGCTTTATTCTTAAAAGCCCACAAAGTGGAAACTGATCTAGTAGAATGAGCAGTGATTCTCTGAGGCGGAGCCTGACCCGACTCCAAATAAGCCTGATGAATCAAAAGCTTTAACCAAGATGCCAAGGAAATGGCAGAAGCTTTCTGACCTTTCCTAGAACCAGAAAAGACAACAAATAGACTAGAAGTCTTCCTGAAATCTTTAGTAGCTTCAACATAAAATTTAAAAGCTCTTACAACATCCAGAGAATGTAAGGATCTCTCCAAAGAATTTGTAGGATTAGGACACAAATAGGGAACAAAATTTCCCTATTAATGTTGTTAGAATTCACAACTTTAGGTAAAAATTTAAATGAAGTCTGCAAAACTGCTTTATCCTGATGGAAAATCAGAAAAGGAGACTCACAAGAAAGAGAAGATAATTCGAAAACTCTTCTAGCAGAAGAGATAGCCAAAAGGAACAACACTTTACAAGAAAGTAGTTTAATATCCAAAGAATGCATAGGCTCATTTGGTGAATGAAAGCCCGTTTTTTAAAAATACTATTAAAAACAAGGGCACTTTCATTCATCAAAGTTTACAAAGCAGCCGTTTTGTTAAAAAAATTACCTATTTTTCTTTTCACTGCTACAGTAGTTTCCCCCACCTAGAGATCCTTTTTCCACACGTCAGCAATGACTAATCCTGCTTCCTCCAATCACAGCTTTTCCCTCCCTGGGGTAGTTATTGCCTGAGGGCATGCTGTGATTGGAGGAAGCAAGATTAGTCATTGTTGACGTGTGAATACAAGATCTCTATGTGGGGGAAGCTGCTGTAGCAGTGAAAAGGAAAAAAAGGTAATTTTTTTACCAAAACGGCTGCTTTGTAAACTTTGATGAATGAAAGTGCCCCTGTTTTTAATAGTATTTTTAAAAAACGGGCTTTCATTCACCAAAGTTTACCTTCACTTTAATGACAGGCTTGATATGGACCAAAGCCTGTACAAAACAGTGAATATAAGGAAGCTTAGCAATCTTTCTGTGAAATAAAACAGAAAGAGCAGAGATTTGTCCCTTCAACGAACTTGCAGACAAACCTTTATCCAAACCATCCTGAAGAAACTGTAAAATTCTAGGAATTCTAAAACAATGCCAAGAGAATTTATGAGAAGAACACCATGAAATATAAGTCTTCTAAACTCGATAATAAATCTTCCTGGAAACAGATTTACAAGCCTGTAACATAGTATTAATCACTGAGTCAGAGAAACCTCTATGACTAAGCACTAAGCGTTCAATTTCCATACCTTCAAATTTAACAATTTTTGATTGTGATGGAAAAACGGTCCTTGAGACAGAAGGTTTGGCCTTAAAGGAAGTGGCCAAGGTTGGCAACTGGACATCAGGACAGGATCCGCATAACAGAACCTGTGAGGCCATGCTGGTGCTACAAACGATTGTTCCATGATGATCTTGGTGATCACTCTTGGAAGAAGAACTAGAGGCGGGAAGATATAAGCAGGTTGGTAAAACCAAGGAACTGCAAACGCATGCACCGACTCCGCCTGAGGATCCCTGGACCTGGACAAGTACCTGGGAAGTTTCTTGTTTAGATGGCAAGCCATCAGATCTATTTCTGGAAGACCCCACATCTGAAAAAACACATTTGGATGGAGAGACCACTCCCCCAGATGTAAAGTGTGACGGCTGAGAAAATACGCTTCCCAATTGTCTACATCTGGGATATGTACCGCAGAAATTAGACAAGAGCTGGATACCGCCCAAGAAAGTATCCAAGATACTTCTTTCATAGCTAGGGGACTGTGAGTCCCACTCTGATGATTGACATATGCCACAGTTGTGATATTGTCTGTCTGAAAACAAATGAATGGTTCTCTCTTCAACAGAGGCCAAACCTGAAAAACCCTGAAAAAAGCACAGAGATTTCCAAACCCCTTGTGCTGTCAGGGGTTCCCCAATCTGAAAGACTCGCATCTGTTGTGATTGCAGTCCAGGTTGGATGAACAAAAGAGGCCCCTATAACTATACGATGGTGATATAACCACCAAGTCAGAGAGAGTCGAACATTGGGATTTAAGGATATGAATTGTGATCCTTGTATACTCCCTGCACCATTGATTCAGCATACAAAGCTGAAGAGGTCTCATATGAAAACGAGCAAAAGGGATTGCGTCCAATGCTGCAGTCATGAGACCTAAAACTTCCATGCACATAGCCACTGAAGGGAAAGATTGAGACTGAAGGTTTCGACAAGCTGAAACCAATTTCATTTGTCTCTTGTCTGTTAAAGACTTAATCATGGACACTGAATCTATCTGAAAACCTAAAAAGGTGACCCTTGTCTGAGGAATCAAGGAACTTATCGGTAAATTGATCCTCCAACCGTGTCTTTGAAGAAACAACACTAGTTGATTTGTGTGAGATTCGGCAGAATGTAAAGACTGAGCTAGTACCAAGATATCGTCCAAATAAGGAAACACTGCAATACCCTATTCTCTGATTACAGAGAGTAGGGCACCGAGAACCTTTGAAAAAAGTATTGGAGCTGTCGCTAGGCCAAATGGAAGAGCGACAAATTGGTAATGCTTGTCTAGAAAAGAGAATCTCAAAAAACGATAGTGGTCTGGATGAATCGGAATATGAAGATATGCATCCTGTAAGTCTATCGTGGACATATAATGACCTTGCTGAGCAAAAGGCAGAATAGTCCTTATAGTCACCATTTTGAAAGTTGGCACTTACAAAACAATTCAAAATGTTCAAATCCAGAACTGGCCTGAATTAATTTTCTTTCTTTGGAACAATGAAAAGATTTGAATAAAACCCCAGACCTGTTCCTGAAACGGAACTGGTATGATTACCCCTGAAAGCTCTAGATCTGAAACGCACTTCAGAAAAGCTTGAGCCTTCACTGGATTTGCTGGAACGTGTGAGAGAAAAAAATCTTCTCACAGGAGGTCTTACTCTGAATCCTATTTGATACACTTGAGAGACAATACTCTGAATCCACTGATTTTGGACAGAATCTGCCCCCCCCCCCCACCCGCTGAGCTGGAATGAGGGCCGCACCTTCATGAAGACTTGGGGGCTGGCTTTGGTTTCTTAAAAGGCTTTGATTTATTCCAACTTGAAGGTTTCCAATTGGAACCAGATTCTTTGGGGGAAGGATTGGCTTTCTATTCCTTATTCTGTCAAAAATAACGAACACGATTAGAAGCTTTAGATTTACCCTTAGATCTTTTATCCTGAGGCAAAAAAAACTCCCTTCCCCCAGTGACAGTTGAAATAATTGAATCCAACTAAGAACCAAATAAATTGTTACCATGGAAAGAAAGAGATAGTAATCTAGACTTAGATACCATGTCAGCATTCCAATATTTGAGCCACAAAGCTCTTCTAGCTAAAATAGCTAAAGACATAGATTTAACATCAATTTTGATAATATCAAAAATAGCATCACAGATAAAATGATAAGAATGTTGAAGCAAGCGAACAATGATAGACAATAGGATGTTTCCTGTTGCGCTAAGCTTTCCAACCAAAAAGTTGATGCAGCTGCAACATCAGCCATAGATATAGGAGGCCTAAGAATATAGCCAGAAAATAAATAAACTTTCCTTAGATAAGATTTAAGTTTACTATCTAAAGGATCATTAAAAGAAGTACTATCTTCCATAGGAATAGTAGTACGTTTGGAAAGAGTAGAAATAGCCCCATCAATTTTGGGGATTTTTTTCCAAAACTCCAATCTAATTGCTGGCAAAGGATACAACTTTTAAAACCTAAAAGAAGGAATGAAAGAAGTACCAGGCCTATCCCATTCCTTTGAAATCATATCAGAAATAGCATCAGGAACTGGAAAAACCTCTGGAGGTTTATAAACAGAATTTAAACGTTTACTAGTTTTAGTATCAAGAGGACTAGATTCCTCAATATCCAAAGTAATCAACACCTCTTTTAACAAGGAACGTATATGCTCCATCTTTAAGAGATAAGTAGATTTTTCAGTGTCAATATCTGAGGTAGGATCTTCTGAATCAGATAGATCCTCATAAGAGGAGGATAATTCAGTATGTTGTCCATCAACTTTATGAGAAGTTTTAAAAAGACCTTTTACGTTTATTAGAAGGCGGAATAGCAGACAAAGCCTTCTGAATCGCATCAGCAATAAAATCTTTTATATTAACAGGGATATCATGTACATTAGATGTTGAAGGAACAACAGGCATTGTACTAGTACTGATGCATACATTCTCTGCATGTAAAAGCTTATCATGACAACTGTTACATACTACAGCTGGAGATATAATCTCCACTAACTTACAACAGATACACTTAGCTTTGGTAGAACTGTTATCAGGCAGCAGGGTTCCAACAGTTGTTTCTGAGAAAGGATCAGATTGAAACATCTTAACATATATATAAAGCAAAATTATCAATTTCCATATATGGCAGTTTCAGGAATGGGAAACAAAATGCAAACAACATAGCCCTCTGAGCATAAAAAAGGCAAGAGGCATATAGGAAATGGGGTTTAAATAATGAAATTATTTGTCACCAAGTATGATGCACAACGCAAAACGAATTTTTTTGGTGCTAAAAACATCCGGAAATGACGCAACTCGCGTCATGGTAGACGCAAAGACGCAACCTTGTGCAAGGAAACCTGGTGTCAGCTAAGATGCCGGAAATTACGAATTTGCGTCACCGAACGTACCTTCGTGCCAAAAAAATTCTCATGCCAACAATGACGCAATAAACATCAGCATTTTGTGACCTCGCGAGCCTAGTTTTGCCCGCGAAATTTTATGAAAAAGCAGTCAATTTGAAGAAAAGACTATACCCCAGGTAAGAAAACATAACTTCCTAAATATGTTTCCCAATTTTGAAACAGAGTCTGCAAAAGGAAATATACATAAACCTGACTCATGGCAAATATAAGTACAATACATATATTTAAAACTTTAAATTAATACATAAAGTGCCAAATCATAGCTGAGAGTGTCTTAAGTAATGAAAACATACTTACCGAAAGACACCCATCCACATATAGCAGATAGCCAAACCAGTACTGAAACAGTTATCAGTAGAGGTAATGGAATATGAGAGTATATCGTCGATCTGAAAAGGGAGGTAGGAGATTAATCTCTATGACTGATAACAGAGAACCTATGAAAAGATTTCCCGTGAGGAAAACCATATAA